>NC_060059.1:44022214-44308071 GCF_020283565.1 Trifolium pratense | reverse complement strand
AGGGGTATATCACGCGCTGCGTGACAATTGAAAAATTATGGAGTCTCTGACTAAGTGGTTACGCGCCGCGTGATGGTTCGGACGCGCGGCGTGGCCTGTTTGAAAGAAGTTCTTGACCGTTACAATTGCTACTACGCGCGGCGTAGAAGGACCACGCGCGGCGTGGTTACACAGGAAAGCGTGTCAAATTTGAATTTCTTCATCTTCTCAACCACTCCATCCGTCCCATCATCAATTCACACGGTCTCCCACACGGAAAACTCCATTGACAACCCATTTTCACTCTCCAAACTTCTCCAATTTCACTTATAATCACCTCCAATCATCCATTTCCTTCACATTCACATTGCACCCTTATCACCCACTCCTAATTCCACTCTAAACCCCTCATTTCATCTCATTTCACCATTCTCCCAAATTAACCTATTTCAATCTTTACAATATCAAGATGTTGACTCGGCTAACTGGAAAGGGAAAGAAGAAGAGTGATGCTAATCCACCACAAGAGCCTCCGAAGAAACCAAGAACGAAGATGAGTGCAAGCAAGGGCCAATCTTCTCGGTCTGCTCAAGCATCTCCTCCTCGCCGGAGCAATGTCACTCGGCAACAGGTTCATCCCCACTTCATCAGTGAAGTGCATGAGAAAAGGTACTCACAAATTCGAACCTTTACTATTAATCAAGAGAAGGGTTTTGGTGAGGATTTGTTGAAGGGTGTAGCTGAGTTAGGAAATGAGATAAAGTCTAGGGGATGGGAGAAATTTAATAAATTGATGATTAAAGATGAAGTGAATCCTGGAAATCAGATGTGGGCTAGGGAATTCTTTGCAAATGCCTATTTACCGGATCAACCAATGTTTCCGGAGTATGTTTCTGTGGTTAGGGGTGTTAAAGTGAGTTATTCTTTTGAAACTATAAACGATCTGCTTGGTTGTGCTGCTGGAGGAGTGTGTGAACTTTTGCGTGATAGAGAGAGGATCGACAAGAGTGGTATTGAAGTCAGGGAAGAACTAAAGAATATTGTGTGTCGTCCGGGGGCAATGTGGCTAGCCCACTCTGCAGCTTCTCTTCCTAGAAGGTTGAGCTTAACAAGTTTTAATCCGGTTCACCGAGCTTGGGGTGAATTTTGGTTGAAAAATGTGAGGGTTGTAGGCAACAATTCAGAAATTCAGCTGGACAATGCGCACGCGGTCCGATTGTTGGTGGAAGGGAAATTTATTAATCTTGGGTATTGGTTACAAAAAGATCTTCATGAGATAGCCAATCATCTGAATCCGACCTTTACTTTGGGACATTGTAATCTCATCGCTGCTTTGTGTAGGGCGAATAATGTTCCCATGAATGTGCAAGAAGGTGATCTTCATCCCGTCCGACCTCTGTCTTTATCATACTTCATCAAAAAGTTTGAGAGAGGACCTATTGTGCCCCGAGGTGAGGGGAATGCAGCGAGAGAGGAAGCTTTGAGGGAGGAGGAAGAGATTAATCGTTTTGAAGAAGGTAATCATCCGGATCAACAAGGGGATCCGGCAAATGAATATCATGATATACCAGCTCAAGACCCTCCTCGGTACTCTCATGATATAAATCAGCTTGCATCGATGTTGCATCAAATGGAAATTTCTCAATATTCCGGGCTGCCTAATCTCTACTTTGATACCGCCTCTTCCATGTACACCGAGGCGATGACTTACCGGTCTACCTTCCCTCCTCCTACTTTTGGGACTTTGTATCCCGTTGATACTGATTGGGAGGCACATCAGGCGAGGGAGCTGAACTCATTTCAGGCCAGACAAGCATACAATTCGGGTCTGCGAACTTCTGAGTTGGCTGAGATCGAGAGGCGACGCCGGGTTGAGCAGGATGAGGCTGCTGCGATGGAGAGGGAAATGCTGGATGTGGATGGGCTGAATTTGAATTTGAATAGCCCGTTCACAAACTACTTCACTGGCCAGCCGGATGACGCGGTTTGATGTTGTTGATGATGATGTTCTGCTGCTGCTGCTGCTACTGCTCTACTACTCTATCTCTATCTTTACTTAATTGTCTTTTATTTGCTTGGTTTGTAATAATATTCTGATGTTGCTTGGATATTAGCTGGATATTTTAATTGTGTACTCTAAATTTGAATCTTCTCTTGTTTAATTGTGGAATGGTTTTTACTTCTAGAATTTGTTTCAATATTTTGGCATGTTCTTTCTAGTTACTTGAGTATCAATTACTTGATTTTCTCCGTATGTGATATGTGAAACTTGCAGTGCAATAGCTTGTTGCACTCATGCGATCAAGAGGCAAAGGAAGGGAACGCACACTTTTTGACCGGTTCTTTGATTCGACCCAACCGAGAGGTATTGAGCCAAACACTCATTTTTCTTCTATGTGTGATATCCACTCTTGTATTGTCTCTCGATTTTGCTTGTCGTCTTTGTATTTGATTGGTACTTTTGTAGCACACACGAGGCATGTTTCTTGGTACCTTTGAGCCTTTCTATCCACCCTTACATATAATTATCCTTTGCTTAACCGATTTGAGCTGAAAAAGAAAATGTTATTTTTGCAAAACCTCAAGAAAATTTTGATGAAAAAAAGGAATGACTTTCTTGGAGGTTAGGCACCTAATTAGTGGTTGATGCGCATTGCTCACTACTAAGTTTGGGGTTGCTCTTTGGAATTAGCAACAAATAAAGTTTGGGGTGAGGGTACTAGAGAACTTATGAAGGTTTTGATTTGAAAATTTTCAAAAAAATTGCAAGGCAAAGTAGAAGAGAAAAGAAAAAGAAAAAGAAAAAAAAAAAAAAGAGATGAATGTGAAAGGAAAATAGAAAAGAAGTACAAAAAGAAGTGATAGCCTTGAATTCAAAAGAATTGCAAAACTTTGTTTGATGATTGAAAAAGTTCTCTAGTCCACTATAGTTCAAAGGAAAAAGGGGGTTTGGTTTATGAAACATTTTTGACCTTAGGGGGATCTAACTCCAAGTTTTTCTACTACTTATCCAAAAATGTCACCATCCACCCTAGCCAAGCCACGTTATAACCCTAAAAGTCCTCTAATGTGTGTGCACAAAGTGAACCGAATGAATTCTTAGATTACTTGCAAAATTATTGTTGACTTGCATTGATGTGTTGATTTGAGTGAATTACCAAAAACTGAAGAGTGCATGTGAGTAGTGTGATGAAATCATAGAGCTTTGGTCGAAAAGTGTGAACTACTTGAAAATGTCTTGCGGGAACGGTTGTGCAATTAAGCATTGTTTGCAGGTGGATCATTGATCATCAGGTGAGTCTCACGTATGTATGATTCGAGTGAATTTAAGGAAAATGCCAAGGTCTTGACACAAAAGCTTGAGGTAAAAGTTGTTTCCTTGAGGACAAGGAAAGGTTTAAGTTTGGGGTTGTGATGACAAATCGTCACACTCTCTAATCCATGCCTATTTTAGCAACATTAGATACATTTTAGTAGGTTTTTAGCAATAAATATGAGAGAAATCTAACCATTAGCTTGATTACTTATTTTGCAAGAAAACAGGAAAAACTGCAGGAAATGAATGCTTTTCACTACGCTGGGGGCGTAGCCCATCACGCGCCGCGTGATGGAGCTCACAGGGAGCCAAGATTCTCACTCTGATCACGCGCGGCGTGATACCTGACCACGCGCGGCGTGAACCTTTGTTCAGGAACTGGATTGCTCTCTGACTTGCCCACGCGCGGCGTAGCTTTGGACCACGCGCGGCGTGAAGCCTTGCTGAAGATGAAGAATGCTCTCTGACTTGATCACGCGCCGCGTGATTCTGTTATCACGCGCGGCGTAGTTGATGGAACTGCAACCACGCGCGGCGTGGTAGATCTGGCGCGCGGCGTGGTTGCCTTCTGTATATATATTTTCTGCATAATTCTGTTTTGGGGTTGGAAAATTCTGCGAAATTTGACTACATTCTGGTCTTGGAACTTGAAGATCGTGATTCAACACTCCAGTGGAGAGCTCCAAGCACATCGAGAGCATGGATGCACAAGCCATGGCGATGAAGCGAGGAAGCGAACGAGGAACGATGAGGAGCTAAGTTTCATTGGAGGTAGGATCTAGGATAGTCTAGAATGTAGGTAGATCATGTGTAATCTGCTATATGTGTAAGAACCTACTCTTTTCATAGTGATTGATTTAATGCAATTCAATGTTTAATGCTTTACAATCCTTCATTAGTGTTGTAATGATTTCGAGTTAAGTCACGTGCGAGAGTATTGATTTAATGTCTGAACTGAATTGCATTGAGCGCTCGAGTGTCTCCGGTCGAGAGATTGAGGCATAGAGTGTAGCGAACGATTGACGCGCGTTAATATCATTCGTTGTAGGTAGCTCCCGCCCGAGAGATCGGGGGAGTATCGACAACGAATAGAGTGGATTTTGACAAGAGATTGCGATTCACTAATTTGTCGATCTAGTTGTTAACACTTGAGTAGATTCCTATGATATAGTAGATTGTATGTGGTTTAGCTATAGACTAGGCGATTCCGATGATTCTACCTCGCTTTTCCATTATATTAAGCACATTTTCTAGCAATTCACTACTCAACATACCCCCAATTTTTGTGTATTTTCTGTATAATGTCTATGAACACCATTCGATTAGTTTGATCACACAATCCCTGTGGATCGATATTTTTATTACTACGTGATTTTCGTGCACTTGCGAAATTTATCATCAAAAAGGACCCTAAATAATGGAGCATTTTGGCTCGAAAAGAAAGATGGGCATAAGCTAAAATGTTGCTTGTATTTGGCGTTATTCGTACCACACCAATACCATATAGTTCTATATGACACAAAACTCCAAGAAACAGAACATGCACGAAATCAAAGGTCAAGAGACATAATAAGACCGACACGATTCTGTTATTTGGTTTCTTCTTGTTGGAATTAATCAAATCCAATAATGAACTTAATGGACAGGCTGTTTTGACATTACTACCTTACAGTATATGCCTATAATCTCATGTATTTCAATCAATCATTGAACCATTAGTCCATGAACCAGCCCCACAATTGCCACAGTTTCATGCCATCTTTTTCTTTTCTTTTTTCCCTCTTAAAATTTCATATCAATAAGGTTAAGTGGTAGAAAATGGGGTCTTCAGAATTTATGGAAATAATTATACCGACATCCATCTAGTATGTGTGTGTGAACACGTTAAGTGAGCACAAATTAAATTCTCTTTCTTCTTGCTGGAAATTATGTAAAAGAATAAACAATATATATGAATTTAGAACTCGAAGAAAATATGATTAAAGAAAATGCTGTAGTCTTCTTGTGTGTTACATTAGGAGATGAAAAACCCAGGTTCAAACTTGGTGAAGGATAAAATATAGATTAGTTATAAATACAATTTTTCAACAGCATTTTCTTCGAGGGGAATGTCGAGGAGGTGACTTATAGTCCCCTCGAGGAGGAATCTCATTCCTCCAAGGGCTCGGGGATCTATAATTCCTGTTACGATGTTGCCATTGATGCTGGCCAATGCTCGTGTTTGGTGGTTTTTGGAAGTTCTAGTCTTGTTTTTAGAATCGACATAGTCGACGGTGGTTCTGTGCTGCATGGTTGCATCGAGGGCGGGGTTGTACATGCAAACACTCTAACGCTCAATTCAGTATTTGCGTGAGGTGAATGTTTAGGAGAATTAGGCTAGAATATCTGATCCTTCTGCATGAGAATGTTTATATAGTTTCCACTTTCCAGTGCGGAGCCAAAAATCATTAATGTGAGATGAATACGGCATCCTCGCCATTAATGGTTGTCGGAATAACTGCTGAAAAACCATGATTAACAGTAAATGCCAATCATTCTAATTTCGGCCGCAACGGAAGGCCAACTTCCTTGAACGTTGGGCAGGAGGATGCGACCTTGGCCAGACTTATCCCAAAACAGGCTAAGTTCGGTATATAAAAGAAGGTCATCGTCACAGATTGGGCCCTAGGCCTAGCCCGGAACCGTATTATACAATCTCCAAGTATTATAGTTATAGCACGGTTATTTTTATAAAGTTTCCTTTATTCATTTTTTTTCTATTTTTTTTTTAAAATTAAACTATGCTCGTAAGGATCTAAAGATACAATAATGTTAATGTCGAATACAATTTTGTCAAATAGTTTGGTCCCCACGTCTATACGATAGTTTATATCCTCTAACTATATGTAACTAATTATTATTTCTTGATTTTTTTTTAAGGATTATTATTTCTTTATTTTTTGTTCTTTACCAATTCCATTAAACTATAGCTAAAGGTCCCCAAGCTGATGATACAAGCTTTATTTTAGCAATGCTAAATGATACGAAGCATGCAATTAACAAAATACAAGAATGCTTATATGTAATGTTGTTAGTGGTGGGTCAGAGTGTAAAGTCCATTGTTTTACGGAAATCATGGCAGGATTGGTATTGGAACTGTAATTCATATAACTATGGCATTTTTCGTTTTCGTACCAAACATCATTTTCCTTTTTTTTGATAAGCCTGATGATACAAGCTTAGCTTAATCACTAAGTAAATCTTTAATACCCGAGGCAAGTTGCAATTGTGAAAGTCTTAATTTCTCTATAAACAGTAGATTCGATTGCCACTAACCTACAATATGTTTATATTAGCATTGGTATCAAAAGCGATAGCTTTTAACCTTGTCAAAATAAGCTTTCTACTGTGTAGAAGGAAGAGTACACTTGGAGTGCACCATTATTTTTTATTTTTTTTCTTTAATAATAATTACCACATTTAATAACTCTAATCAAATGAGGTAATAGCTTAGAAATCCAAGTAATTACCGATAACGATGGTTTTGGATAATCAATATATCAAGGCCATAAAATTGGAGTTTTGCCAAAAGGACTATACTTGAATAATTTTATCAAAAAAAAAAAAAGAAGCACCATACTTGAATTGGCTCTATCTATATATACTTATGATGATCTTTATACTTCCTTTAACCATTTGTATTTATAAATGGAGTAAATAACGTAGAATGGTCCTTTCTATTAATTATTGCATGATTAAAACACGTAAGTATATGCTTAAAATAGGACGGTAATTAGGGCTATAGACTCACCTTCTCCCCATCTAAAACATTGTATTAAAAGTCAATTAGCTAGTCTATAATAGATATATGTGGACCAAGTTGATCGATGAGTAAACAAAACTATTTGTAGAAGAAAATTTAATATAGTTTGACAAAGTCGGTGCCATCTATGTAATAGTTCATCATATATTAACCTAGTAGTAGTGTGGTTAGTTGAGGTGCAAATAAAAGGCCAATGTTGTAAACTTGTGATGACACAATTTGTTTATACATAAAACACGTAAGGTTGTTGGACAAAAACCGAAAGGGTTGGGTTATAACGAGGAAGAATCGAATCGAATCGAATATATATAATTTTGTAACTTTAATTAGTAAAAAAAAAAAAGCTTAATCACGTGTACTACATATGGTATATATTCATGAGGTTAGTCCCATATATTTTGCTAAAAAAAAAAGCAAAATACTCCCATATATTTTACTTAGCTTATTGACATACTTTTTATTTTTTACAAGCAAATTGATTATTGGCTTAATTAAATTAGTTATTGTTAATTTAACTACTAATGATAGATTGAGTGGTAAGTGTCTCGATCTTATAAAAAGGACAATGTTGTCTTAGTTCAAACTTCAAACTTTCTAGTTGAGAGTGATAAAGGAAACATACTCACTTTGGTCAGTCGTATCAGACAACTTTTGAATTTAAATTGGCAAGTTTACTTGTCACACATTTGGCGCGAAGGAAACAGAAGTGCTGACTGACTTGCTAATTTCAGTTACTCTCTAAGTTCTTTTGATGTTCATTTTATCGAGTCTCCCCCTAGGGAGCTTCAGAGAATTCTTTTTTACGACATATCTGGGACTTGCATCCCTAGGAATGTTCGTTTAACTATGTAGTTTCATTTCAAAAGGAAATTTTATTATTGTTGTTGAAGGTAAAATAAATTTTACACACAAAAGGAAAGTAAAATCAATTCAAAATTTAAATTCATTTTAAAATAATTTTTGTAATCACATTTTAAAATACTTAAATATGGGGTGCGTTTGATTTGCTAAAAAAAATAAGAGACTAGACATGACAACTTCAGTTGTACTGTGTTTGATTTCAAAACTGTTCCTGTGACTGGACAAATTGGGGGACCAAGGGACTGGACAAAAACCTAAATTCATGTTCCCACTGAACCATGGTACAACTTTTTGTCCTATGCACAAGTTTCTAAGATACCAAAATAACATTTTGTCCACCAAGCATCGTAGAAAGACAAAATTTGTTCAACGCCTTAAACTTTTTCCTGTGTTGTTTATGTCTTGTACTGACATGTACTGTTCTGTCCAGTACTTATACTTTGCAGATCAAATGAACCCATAAACAAATAACACGATATTAAATAATTAAATGTTGAGTATCTAATAAAATTTTATAATGGACATGCATACAGAAGGATTGTGCAGATTTGAATGTGATGCATTATACATACATTATTCCGATAGATTTCTAGATTTATTTCATCCTAAAAATGTAGATTTCGTAATAAATTTGGGTGCATACTGTAACTACTAACTATAAATAGGATATCTCTATCTGTATTGGATTGGATCAAATAAGAAATCTATCCCAACAAAAGAAAGAGATGGTTAAATAATTGTCATGTGGGTTTGTGAGACCATATTAGTTATCAACTCATTAATTATAGGAGCAATATTGTAAGGTGGGGTGTCTTTGTCACTCAAGTAATCCCTAAACCTATCGTGTTTAGTTAGGGATATTCCTTGATAGTACATATTTTTTCAATGTTTTCTTATATTTTTCTATCGTTGTGGAATTTAATTTAATTCCTTTCAATAGCGAGTGAAACAGCCAATCCTCCTCAATAATTGGCCTATTGGAATATTCTTTCCTTTTCCAATTTTTTTATATATATACCATGTCAATTTATTGTGGGGTCCTTGTAGGGACGAATCCAGAAATTTTAATTAGTGGGGTCAAAATCATTTATTTATATATAAATGCATTGTTAAAATGATGACATTGTTTTATTTAGGCAAATATTTTTGAAGATCGAATACAAATTTTTTAGAATCGTATATCTAAAAATATTAGGCACCTTAACATCTAAGAAATATGATTTCTCATCTGTATTCATATTTTGAGTGTCGTATATCATTTTACATTTAAATTATATTTTTATATATATATATATATATATATATATATATATATATATATATATATATATATATATATATATATATATATATATATATATATATATATATATATATATATATATATATATATATATATATTATAGTTAGAATAAATTTCATAGAACCAATTTATTTAAATTCAATTGTTGTCCTTAAGGACCAAACAACACACTAATTTAGCAACATCTCTTTAACAATTAAATACTTATTAGAACTTAAAAATACTTCTAACAAATATTATTAGTGAGCTGTGTGGGGACAACCAAATATTTGAAGTGGGGGCAATCCATAAAAATGTGCACTTGTTAGTTAAAAAAATAATTCGGGGAGTGGGGTCAATTGCCCCCATTTCTCTTTGAGTAGATCCCTGCCTGGGTCCTTGTAGCTTAGTATATTATTTTTTCTTTCTAAAAGTTGCTCAATAGTATGTTTTTAGTCCCCGTATAATTTATCTTATAGTCAAAAATAATCCTTACATTTTTTTTTATGATGAAAAATATTTCACAATTTTTTTCATTATTAAAGTTGGTCCCTGCTTTTAATTTTGCAAACGGAATACTGACGTGGTATAGTTTGAGCCCGTTGTTTTTAGTGTTAAATATTTTTTTAGTCCATACATTTTAAAAGCTTCGTAAAAAAAACCTATAATTTATCCTGTTATTGAATTTGGTCTCTACCGTTAATTTTGCAAACAGGATGATTATGGCAATTACGGGCCCCAATTTTTTATTAAAAAAATAAATAGAAATCTAACTCTTCATCTCTCTAACCCTCGTACTATCTAAATCTCCCACAATTACCACATAAGCATTCTGTTTATAAAAGTAATGGCAGAGACCAAATTCAGTAACTAAATAAAATATATGATTTTTTTACGCGATTTTTAAAATGTAAAGACTATTCTTTTTTTTTTTTTGATAGAATGTAAAGACTATTCTTAAATATAGAGCAAAATATGGGAAAAAAACATATTTAACCTTTGCTTTTAATAAGCTGACGTCAGCATTCCATTTGTAAAATTAATGACAGAGACCAATTTTGATAATGAAAAAATTTGTAGAATTTTTTTCATCATAAAAAAAATGTAGGGGATATTCTTGACTTTAAGGCCAAATGTAGAAAGTAAAAACATATTTAACCCTTATTGTTAATACTGAAGAGAACATAAAGACCAAAAGAAAATAAATTATAAAAAATAAAAAGAAGATCGAAAGAAACAACTCTTAAGGATTTTCAAATGAAAAAAGAAATCCGTTTGGATTGAATTATTATTTTTTGTTTATAAAACATAGTTTATGCAAATTAGTCTCAATCCAAATTTTGATATGATATTAAAGTCTATCTAAAATATGTTGGACGTCGGCTATTAGGTCACCAAAACAGAAGTTGTACCGAGTCAGATGTTCAATCATATGCCTAAGTGTGCACACATGTTTAGAGTATATGGTTTGGAAATGAGGGGTGCTCTCTAGAATCATCCACATAGGGTTACGAATCATCACACAAGTGAATTTGACAACGCACTTTTATAAAAAATAAAAAGGCTTAAATGATCAATTCGTCCTTGTAAGTTCGCAAGTTTTTGGTTTTCGTCGCTGTATCTTTTTTTGTTTTACTATAGTCCTTGAATGTGTAAATCCTTTTGGTTTTAGTCCCTAATGTTAAGTTTCGTTTCAAAAGTGATGACGTGACAAACAAAGGCTGACATGACACCGTGTGATGTGGCAAACGAGAATGACGTGTCAATGATGATGCACAATCATCCACTTAGAGGGACTAAATCCAAAAATAAAATTGTAGACAGGGACCAAAACCAAAAAAACGAAATTAAATCCAAAAAAATATATTTTTTTCTCTAAACTCATAAATTGACTCATATTTCTATGAACCCATAAATTGCAAAACATGTTTTAATATATGCGATTTGAGAGATTCAAAAGAAAAAAAAGGACTAAAAACGAGTCATCTTATCTTAAAAGTTTGTGAATTTTTTGGTTGACATTTGAGGATATAATGGAATTCAAATTTTACAATATATAAAGTTGTTTGATTAAAAATTCATCTGAAATTTTGAAGATGGTGATTAGTAAATTAATATGGTCTTTTGATTAAATCAAAATAAATGGTGTATTAGGAAACTCAAGAAAATATCGTTTTAGTACATTCAACACAAATTTCTGGATTTAGAAAAATATGAGTCCATTTTTGGGTTTAGAGAAAAAAGAAGAAAAATATGTTTTTGGGTTTAATTTCGTTTTTTGGTTTTGGTCTCTCTCTGCAATTTTATTTTTTGATTTGGTCCCTCTAGATAACTCAGCATTATTATTGACACATCATCATCGGTTGTCACGTCACACATTGCCACGTCAAACCTCTATTTGCCATGTCGTCATTTTTGTAACGACACTTAACATTAGGGATTAAAACCAAATGAATTTGAATATTCATGGACTATTTTAAAACAAAAAAGACACATGGATGAAAACCAAAAAACTCCTAAACTTAAAGGAATGAATTGATCATTTAAGCCATAAAAAAATTTAAAATATTAAATTCATATATTCTTTCATTTATAAAGTACTCCTACTTGACAACCACTTTTTCCATACAATGTGATACTTAACCCCTCACGTTTACTAAAATAAATTTGTAAGTGCATACACCGTAAGTTCTAATCTTCTAGGAAACAAACACACACTCGACTCAATATGATGATTGAACAATTCAACTTGAATTTTAAAAATATGTTTGATATTGACTATACAACATGAGTTGTCTTCATCTAATGGTCGAAATTTGTAATAATTATTATTAGAACTTGCAACCATAGAGACAATCCATTCCAGTTCTCCAGTGATGATAGTTTTTTTATTTGTTTGAAATATTAGAAAATGAAAAATAAAACTAACATAATACTCCTATCATTCTGTACTATACTAGCATAGCATCTATATATGCCTTGTGACTTCTCATGAAGGTTGTACCTGTAGCTGTAGGGCAACTGTGACCTAAGGCAGAGAGGTATTGATCACTAGCACTTTTTAGGAGAAGGACGGTGCAACAATGCAATGCAATGCAATGCAAGAATGAAGGGTCCCCACCACAACACCAATGTCCAATATTTTGGGTCCTACACCAGGAGGACCCCTGACATAGACAGAGGTATCACGGACGGTCCTATCACTTTGTATAGGGAAGAAACCCCTCAACTCAATAGGCCCACAAGGGAAATGGACCCTACATTAATTACAGTACACATCTCATCACATCTCACATACAATCGCATGCATCAGTGTCCGTGTTGTCTGTGAACACTGATCTCACCTTTGATTTAATCTCTCGCATGCTAAAAAAAGGATATTTTGTTCATTTGTTGTAATTATGGCTTAATCATTCTATACCTGATTAAAGAATCTATTAAAGGTAAACCACTTTGCTGCTGTCAACGACCAATTTCCCAATCCTTTCATCATTTTTTGATAGTTTCTTTAACTTCATTTCCTATACCCTCTTGGGTCCTATATATATATATATATATAAAAGAGAGTTTACATTTTAGATTCTAATGTATCTAGAACATATTTTAGTTGAAATACATTAAATTCTTAATAAATCTAAAAAGTAAACATTCTCTTATACATAGGACCAGAAGAAATATCAAACTGCATGCAACTTCTCAAATATAGTAGATTTAAATATTATTTTTTTCGGTAATAGGGAGGGCCTAAGCCCCATTAGATTTAAATACTTTAATGTAAAGAGGTACGGTAATAAATCTCAAATTCAAATCCATGAAAATTAATATTCTAACGGCTACTGATCGTTAGTTGATTTAGTGGTGATTGATGTTGAACTTGATAGGAAGAACCACTATAACTGTGATCGGAAGGAGACTGAAATCACTGATGTCAGAACTATTAATTGAATTACACTTATGAAACTATATGTACTTTTGTCAAACACAATAACTTTCTAGCAATGATGCTACTATATTTTTGTCTAACTCAGTGTCATAATTTACGCACTAAATATAAAACCTAGTGATTTGAACATTAATTTGAGATGGAACAACTAAAATTACATCTTCAATATATTAATTTTAAACAATCTCGATCCTTGATTTGTGATTAGATAATTTAAATTGCAAAATTATTTTTAAACAAACTCGACAACCGAATTATGAGATTGAATATATGTAATTGATCGAGTAACATACTTACAACTGATACCCTTGTACTCTTTATCAGTATAGGGAGTGGAACCCGTTATGTGTTGGTGACAATAGTGTTTTGTTTGGTAGACATGATCATTCTGTTTTTGGCCAACATGGTTATCCGCTTTTCGGTTGCCTTACCTGAACGATTTATGTTTCTCATTCTTTCCTGTTGTTCGGAATGGTTTGAGAGTCTGTTTAGGGATCTGGATTTTGTGCTAGTAAAGAAACAAAACTTTTACACACTGTTTTTTTTTTTTTTTTTTTAATTACATTCATTGATTTGAGATTGGACAGCTAACAAAATCAATTGCATATAATTTGGTAGGTTGATTTTAAATCGGACTGCTATGACGAGCAGTTACTCATGTTAACAAGATTGAACATATAGAAACAGAGAGAAAGAGAAAGACCCTTAAACTTAGGGTTTCAGTAAAATAACAAAACTTAGAACAAAGGAGTTACAATAGAGTATATAAACTAAAGATTTGAAAAGACCACACTACCCTTACATAATAATATAATTACTATTACATAACATCTCCCCTCAAACTCATGATGCAGTGATAGGGAGCATCGAGAGTTTGTCAATCAAGAAACGAAAACGTTTAATAGAATGCGTCTTCGTGAACAAATCAGCAATCTGCAAGGAGGAAGAAATAAAAGGCAAAGTAATGGTGCCATGCTGAAGATGATGACGTGTAAAGTGACAATCAATTTCAATGTGCTTAGTGCGTTCATGAAATACTGAGTTGTGGGCAATTTGAATGACACTTTTGTTGTCACAATACATAGGAGTTGGTTCAGAAAAAGCAATACCCATATCAGAAAGTAACCAACGCAACCAAACAATTTCAGTTGTCGTGGATGCCATAGCACGATATTCAGCTTCAGTAGAAGAGCGAGAGACAATGTCCTGCTTTCTGCTCTTCCAAGAAACGAGAGAATCTCCAAGAAAGATACAAAACCCTGTGGTAGACTTACGGTCAGTAAGATCACCAGCCCAATCCGCATCAGAGTAAGCACGTAACTCTAAGGAAGAAGATGATGGAAACAAAAGGCTTTTAATCTGAGTTCCCCGAAGATAACGAAGAATACGAAGCACCGCTGCCCAATGCACAGTAGTGGGAGAAACAACAAATTGACTCACAACATGCACTGCATAAGCAATATCAGGTCTAGTAATAGTAAGATACACCAAGCTTCCAACCAGAGTACGATACAAAGTGGGATCTGATAGAGGAACGCCATCAGATTGAACATATTTCACATTCAACTCTAGCGGACTATCTACAGCTCGAGTATCAGAGAGGCGAGCTTGCTCAAGAATGTTGGCAATATACTTGGATTGAGATAGAAGATAACCCCTAGGAGAGTAGGCAACTTCAATTCACAAGAAATAGCAAAGAGGGCCCAAATCCTTCATCTCAAATATTTTTGCTAATTGTAATTTCAATTCATCAATTCCATCAACATCATCACCTGTAATAATCATATCATCGACATATAAGGAGAGTATAATACGACCATGAGAAGTTGTCCTAACAAATAAAGCAGAATCATAATCACTAGAGCAAAATCCAAGAGATATAATCACATCAAAGAACTTTTCAAACCAAGCACGGGGAGCTTGTTTTAGACCATACAGAGCTTTCTTCAACTTACAGACTTCCCCCTGATTATGAGAAACACCTTCTGGAGGTACCATATAAACTTCCTCCTGAAGATCACCATTTAGAAAAGCATTTATAACATCCATTTGAGAAATATGCCACTGACGAACAGATGCAACAACAATAAGAGTGCGGATAGTAGTCATCTTGGCCACGGGAGCAAATGTTTCTTCATAATCTATAACATATTGTTGAGAGAATCCCTTAGCTACCAAACGAGCTTTGTAGCGCTCAACTGACCCATCAGACTTGGTTTTAATCTTGTATACCCAACGAGACCCAATAACACGTTTTCCTGGTGGAAGAGGTACTATGTCCCAAGTATCTGTCTTGTGCAAAGCAACAAGTTCCTCATTCATAGCCTTCTGCCAAAGGGGATCAAGAATAGCTTCTTTATAGGAAGATGGCTCAAATAAACTGTGCACAAGGGTTAGAAAAGAAGCAAAAGAAGCAGAATAAGTTGAATAAACAAAATCAGGCAACTGAGTAGACTTACGATCACGAAGAGGATAACGAGGAGGATGTGGTGGTGAAGGAGGAGGTGGTGGTGGTGACGGAGGAGGTGCAGTAGGAACAACAGTCACAGGAGGTTGTTGAGTAGTCGTTGGGGCAGAAGAGACATATGTATCTGGAGTAGCACTAGTACCATCCCTGCAGTTCTCAAAATTACAGTCACTAGAAATATCATCATCAATGCCAAAAGGATCAATATTAGTTAGTTCAGACCTGCTAGGAGTATTCGAATCAGAGGAAAGAGAGAAAAAAGGCATGTGCTCAAGAAACACAACATGACGAGAAACATACAGTTTTTTTCTCGAATGATCAAAACAACGATAACCCTTTTGACCTTCACCGTAACCAAGAAAAACACATATTGTTGAACGAGGAGACAATTTATTACCTTCTACTTGTGGACGAAGAACAAAACAAGTAGAACCAAAGACTTTCAAAGAAGAATAATCAGGAGTGGAACCATACAACTTTTCAAAGGGAGACAAACCTGAGGTGATTGATGACGGAATTCTATTAATAACATGAACAGCTGTGCGAATTGCTTCGCCCCAAAACTCACATGGAACTGAAGCAGACAACAAAAGTGAACGAGCAGTTTCAACAATATGACGATGTTTCCTTTCAGCAACGCCATTTTGTTGAGGAGTATCAGTACAAGAAGTTTGATGAATAGTACCATCATAAGCAAGTAACTCAGAGAATTTATTAAAAGTATACTCACCACCTAAATCACAACGGAAACACTTTATGACAGCATTATGTTGGGTTTTAACCATAGCACGAAACATATGACAAATATCAAAGAACTCAGAACGATTTTTCATAAGATAAACCCAACAATAACGAGTATGATCATCAATAAAGGAGACATAATATTTTGACCCACCTTTGGTAAGAATCGGTGATGGACCCCACACATCAGAATGAACCAAATCAAAATGTGCTTTGGACACGAAACACTTTTGTTTAAAGGCAAGGCAGAAAATTTGGCAAGTTTGCAACCACAACAATCAGAAATATCATTAATTTGCAATTTTCCTAAAGCTCCGGTAGAGGCTAAATATTTTAATCTAGATGCTGAAACATGACCAAGACGAGAATGCCACAAATAAAATTTAGAAGATGATAAATTCAAACGAAAAGATGATAAATCAATAGTGGAAGTAGAAGTTGAGGCCGCGGTATCTGGAACTTTCAGCTCATCCAAAACATAAAGTCCCCCATGTCTACGACCAATCCCAATCAACCTCCCAGATTGTGGATCTGGCACATAACAATGAGTGGAAGAAAACATAACCGAGTAACCAGAATCACATAATTGACTAACAGAAACAAGACTCAACGTGAGATTAGGAATGTAATAAACATCAGAAAGAAACAAATTAGATGTGGACACTGACCAAATTCCTGCTACTGGCATAGGAGTGCCATCAGCCGTCATAACTGACATGGATGATTTATAATTTAAATACAAAAAAGACTTATGATCATATGACATATGATGTGATGCTCCGAAATCAAGGATCCATATGGAAAAAGAGATACCTGACAAATTAGATGAGGTTAAACCTTTAATAGACGAGACAGATGTAGCATGTGGCTGAGCTGCAAGAAACTTTTGGAACTGCTTAGCAAGATCAAATACTCGTGAAGTAGTCTAATATGGATATACACAATCAATACCAGAACTAATAGGGAGAGGAGCAACCAAAGAATGAGTCATAGCCATATCAAACACTCAGATGAATCCACCAACAATAAATCAATCACCGAAAAATCCAACCAAATATCCAGAATACTAAAAGTCCAACCAAGTATCCACAATGATAAATCCAAGAATCCAATGAATCATATACCACTAGTTATACTTCAAGTGCCCCTTTTAACTATACTCATTAACAAATTATGCAGATATAACCGAATGGAATCGGTGGTCACCAACAAATTGCAAACAACTTTATACAAATTGACTTCCAACTGATTGTACCAACCTTTAATTGTTGATCAACCAAAACAATTTGCAGAGGCCTAATCCAATTTCTCAATTGTTCCACTCCACCGTTCAACAAAATTATATAATTTGTTTTCAATTTGTCACCAATCACAATCAAAAGGAATGGACGAAGAGTGAAAGCAAATCAAAAAAGGCATCATACCAATTACTAATGAAATCGGATCAAGTGAGGCGGCACCGTTCCAAAAGGATCTTCCAATTCAAATTGCAAAACAAAATTAATCAAGCAAAATCGCTACTACAAACTTGCAAAGTCGCTGGACCACGTTGTTTCCAAAATCAAACCAAGCTCTTTGATACCATGTTAACAAGATTGAACATATAGAAACATAGAGAAAGAGAAAGACCCTTAAACTTAAGGTGCAGTAGAATAACAAAACTTAGAAACAAATGAGATACAATAGAGTATATAAACTAAAGATTTGAAAAGACCACACTACCCTTACATAATAATATAATTACTATTATCTAACAATTCAATCAAATCCAAAACCATCCATTTGGTTGTAATAGGCTAGGTCTCGTGTAGTTGTTGTGGTTCCACATCCTAGTTGTGTGTTGGTTGTTTGTCTTTTAGGTCTTGTATTTTTTTCTTTTATTTCCCTTCTAATTAAGTACATGTATTCTTTATACTTTTATTATTTTCCTTCTATTGTTATTCTCTTTTTTATGATTATAATCTATCTATATAATATATTTGTCATAAAATAAAATAGAAACTTACAATTGGGTAGTTCCAATTTTCCACTATATCTAATAGTCTACTAGTAGTAGTAGTAGTACTAGATCTAGATTTTAGCTCTCGAGAGATTTTAATCAAACGAAAATGTTAACATGTGCACCAAAGGCACATGTTAAGGAAGCAAAAGTAGAAATAATATATTGAAATATGTGTATTTAACTTCTTAAACATTAAATACTTTTCTAATAATAAATGCAATTTTCTATATTTAGAACCTTAACATGTGCCTTTTGTGCACATGTTAACATGACCCTTAATCAAAATATTATAATTTATTCACTTCTATGAAAAGGTATAGTAGTACTTGAATAGCCTTTTCAATAAGAAAAAAGAAATCAGCTTTTTAAGTGAATTTTAATATATATATATATATATATATATATATATATATATATATATATATATAATTGGGGTTTGTGCTTCAAATATTATTGTTATTTATTCTCCAAAGACTCAACACATTCAAATATCTGGTTTTACTAGGCAAAAACAAAAAGGAAAAACAAAGGCACAAACACAAAACACACTATTCCACAACATTGTGCGTGTGACCTGTGTCTGTTTTTGTGTGTCGTGTATGACTATGAGAGAGTGAGAGAGAGTGAGAGAATGTGTATGTATGTGTGCTTGTGGTGGCCCATCTAAATATATGGCTCACCTTCTTTGAAGATACAAGCAAATAATAAGATGAGAAAGAGACTACTCCAAAAGACCAAAACAGCAAGAGATAGAGAGAGAATAGTAGTAGTAATATGTTATTATATGTTGATTATATAGCTATGCTTTTGGTTTTATTATCTTCTCTCAGAAAATGAAAATCATCAAACAAACAAGAAAGTAGATATCACAACTTGGAAGCTCTTTGAATTAGTATTATATAGTTTCTTTTTCAGGCTTTAAATATTTTTGGTTTCATTCAAGTTTTGTTTATGGCTTTTTCTTGTCTTTTGGCAGAACCATAAACATAGCCAACAACTCAACTCTCTCTTTAAAGAATTTTGGGTACCATCCAAAAGAATTTATGTTCACTTTCTTGGCTTTTGCTACTCCAAAACCATTGTTTTCTTCCTTGTACTGACTGAAGATAATAAAAACCTTTGAAACTTAGTGGTTTTCTTCTTCTTATCTCTTACTCTTACTTTCATAGCTAACTTCCACCACAACCTATATTACTATATAGCTTCTTTTCGCTTTTCTTTTCCAATATGCAAATGATTCCCAATGACCCTTTTTCACTTGGAGTGTTTAGTACTCAAGAGCAAAACACAAACCCTAACCCTAAACCTAATACTCCTCCTGTCCCCAAGAAGAAGAGAAATCTTCCAGGAACACCAGGTATTCATTGTTCATTACACAAATTCTTTCTACTTTCTATTCTCTCTCTTTTAACTTTGGATCTTCTTTTGATGCGTTTGTGGAGCTCACCGCATCAACAATACTGCAGCTGCAATTGCTAATGCGCATCATAATTTAAAACAGTGAGCTGTCCGCTCTATGATTTTGACAAAATCACGATGTCACTCTAATTTCCCTAAACTCATTGAACATACTAAATTATCTTTTCTTTCTATGATTCTCAATTTGTAACTTTCTCTTTTTATATTTCAAATTGGTTATGAAAAATTTCATTATACAGATCCAGATGCCGAGGTCATTGCTCTGTCACCAAAGACCCTCATGGCAACAAACAGATTCATCTGTGAAATATGCAACAAAGGTTTCCAAAGAGATCAAAACCTTCAACTTCACAGAAGAGGACACAACCTTCCATGGAAGCTTAGGCAGAGATCAAACAAAGATGTTATTAAGAAGAAAGTTTACATCTGTCCAGAGAAGACTTGTGTCCACCATGACCCTTCAAGAGCACTTGGTGACCTCACAGGTATAAAAAAGCACTTTAGTAGAAAGCATGGTGAAAAGAAGTGGAAATGTGAAAAATGTTCTAAGAAATATGCAGTCCAATCTGATTGGAAAGCTCACACAAAAACTTGTGGTACAAGAGAATACAAATGTGACTGTGGCACCCTCTTCTCAAGGTATAAAATATAAATAATAATTAATACTATATACTCTCCTTTTATTCACCAATCTTTTGTTTCTGTTAAATCAATAAATGCTTCTTTAATTTATTCATATTTGTGACATGTACGAGGTATTTTTTTTTTTCCCAATCATGTGTGTAGTGTTAGGTTCAAATTTAATGCTTTCTTCAATGGACTATATTTTTGAGTCTGGATTTAATTAAGTTTTAACTTAAGGGGGGTGTTTGAAGGATGATTTTAAATTGCAGTTTGCAACCGCAATTGTAGCCGCAATTTCAACTGCATCCGCCACATTATTTTTGCAGTATAAAAGTTTGAAGCGTAAGTTGCGTAACGGCAAATTAATTAAAATCATGGTATGAAGTAATTAATGTAATTTGGTTGAATTTTGAACAGGAAAGATAGTTTCATTACACACAGAGCTTTTTGTGATGCATTGGCAGAAGAGAGTGCAAGGATAAGTTCAGTTCCAATTCCAACAACAAATCTAAATTTCAAGAATGAAGAATGTAGTGGTTCTATGATGGGTTCACATTCACATTCACAACATGGAATATTTCAAAACATAGGTGGAATTCCATATCCACAATATGGTTCAAATCATGGATTTCATGTAGATTTCAACAACAATTTGTTGATGATGGATCAACAAAGACCAAGTTTATCACTCTGGTTGAACCAGGGGAATCATGAAATGGGACAAAGTTCTAACAATAATTCCCTTTTTGGTTCTTCATGTTTATCTGAGATTGTTCAAATGGGAAATACCAATAACAACAATAATGCCTTGATTTCTTCTTCTTCATCATCATCATCATCATCATCAATGTTGTCTAATTTTGGTGCAAATTCAACATCTGCTGCAAATCTTTCTCAATCAAAGACTGCACCATCTGGTTCTGTTTCTGTTTCTGTTTCTGCTACACCAATGTCAGCAACTGCTCTTCTGCAAAAAGCAGCTCAAATGGGTTCAACTAAAAGCAATAATGGTGCTGCTGCTACTACTAATAATAATAATAACAACCCTTCTATTTTTAGTGCTAGTTTTGGAGTAATGACATCACCGTCTTCATCAAATAATAGTTTTGATCATTTTTTGATGCATGGACAACAAAGTGAACAAGGAAAATTGAATATTTTGCATCATGGTGTTAGTACTTCTTCAAACTCTATGGAACAAGGTCAAAATAGTAACTTGACAAGAGATTTTCTTGGTGTGAGTGGAAGAAGTGGTCCTCCTCCACAGTTTCTACCTCAAGAGCTAGCAAAATTTGCTTCTATGCAATACACAGGAAATTAAATCAGTGAAAGGGTTTATTGGGAAATTCATCAAAGTTTTTTGGTGTTTGGTTGTGAGGGATATATTGAACGGTTTAGAAGGGTGCGTGTGGGGATTTGGGGACCCACATTTGCATGTATTTGGAGACAGCTCGTAAGAATAGTGAACAAACCAAGTCATGCAAGTTTTCTTAAATTGTTAATGTTGTTTTATCTTGTGTCTTAACCTTGTTAGTATCGTTTTTAATTTGGATTCTCTTCCTTGAAAGAAGGGAATATCGATCCATGAGATATAAAATAATTCCTACTGTCTTAAAAATAAAAATATGAGAGAAAATCTACTTTTTAGATTTATTAAAAATTTAATGCATTTAATTCATAATATGGACTAAATACATTAGATTCACAATGAATCTAAAAAATAAACTTTCTGTTATATTTAGGACCAGAGAAAGTATAATCTTGGGAATTTAGCGGTAAAAGTAAAACAACTTATAGTGAGATTTAGAGCTTAATAAATGAATATAAATTATTATAATAGATTGGAAAATTGAGATCATATTGTAGTTACCGGTTGACTGCGAAGAAATTCACTTCTCTCAAAAGTAAGAAGTACATATTACCTAGAATAATTGAGAATTGGATGCATGAAATTATCTTCAATCAAATAGTTCATTCCTAATATGAATTATCTTATCAAAATTGAAAACCCACATTTTAATTTTGTAATTTGAACTTAATTGATTTCTTCTTAAATGTGGGTTGCTTTTGCTGTGCCAAATCAAAACAACTCAAATTGTGACCGTGTCAAATATGTTACTACTATTATATGAGAAATTTACTTTTTAGATTTATTAAAAATCTAATGCATTTGATTCATAATATGGACTTACTCACCTTTGGCTACCACATTTTTAAAATTGAGTATTGAGTTTAACTCATCATTACAAAACCGGCTTGTAAGTTTAGTCATTAGACTACTTAATGAAAAATAAAATTATTTAGAAAATACTCCCTCCATCCCATATTATAAGTAAAAAAAAATCACTTTTTCATATCACAAATTATAAACAAAAAAACTAACTTTTATCATTTTCAAGATAGTAAGTATTTTGGAAATTAATATTTTAATACTGTTATTTGAGTGAATTGACAAATTGGCCTCAAAATTTTAAGCATCGATGAATTAAAATGTCCATCAACTTGCAAAGTTGCAAATAAATCATCAAAATTGTATAATTTCATTCAAAATGATCCCTAAGTTAATTTCTGTCATTAAATCTATGATACATTGCACATTGATCCTAGCTACATTAACATTAAACAATTTCAAGGAATAATTTCCATGTTGACTCCAAAATTATTGTTAGGAAAAGCTAGCTATTTATTGGGAAGGATAATCCAATTTGATTCCTTTGGATAAGTTGTTGTTCTATTATGGTTTGGTTGTGATGTTGAAGAAGAGCAGCAGTAGTTGTAATGTAGGAAGAATCTAGGTGACAGAGTAGGCATTGTGGTAGACCCTGACTGATTAGCCTAGTAGTAGTAAAATAAGTAAGTATGAGAAAGTGAAAAACTCAAGCTACCAAGGGTTAAACAGTGAAAGTAGTTCCCTTACTTTACTTCCTTCAAGCAGTTAGATTATTTTTTACAACTAGTCTATTCACGATTTGTTAATTTGACTCCCCAATTAAATGGATCGTCGAATAGCGATTGATATTTCATTACATGATCACATCACAGACAGCTTCGTGGTTTTGCTGCACATGCACTAACTGTAAACTGTGTCCTTGACTGCTTCCAATTCAAGTTGAGATCAATGTCTCAAGATCGAGCAAAACTTTTATTGTCACTTGATTATATACACACTCACATTATTTTTTTTATCGTTTACAATACTTATAATTTAGTCACTTGATAATATAAGAATAATTCTCCAAAACAATGCAAATCCTATTTTCTCTCAATATTTTATACTACTTCGGTTATGCTGGAGTATAACAAAAGGAAAATACTTATATATGAACAAATACAAATGAGAAATGTTAGATACACTCACATCAAGTAAAAAAAATTAAAGATAAAATAATTAAAGGGATATAAATTGATGTGATAAATTTAATTTTCTTTTATTTTTTTTATTTGTGTTTTTTTTTATAAGCTTTTTTTTTTTTTGATTTGTGTGAGTGTGCCTACAATTTGTGCCTAACTAGTTGTGCCTATCTAATACTTTCTCATAAGAAAAATGGTAACTAATATCGGATAAAATAAATGTAGTATAATTATCTTGAAATATGTATAGTTAATATTTTTAAAATATAGGCATAGGGTGAGGGGGTTTAGATATCTTAACTTAGTTGAAATATCTTTGATATCTGAATACTCTTAATTTATCTAAAAAAAAAATAAAATATAAAAGATATTATGTTTAATGTAAATTTTACTCCATCCCAATAATATATAAGATATTTTTTCAAAATTTTGATATCTCATTTTATAAGACACTTTAAAAAGTTGTATTAATTAAATTTTTACAATTTTTGTGAACTAGCCTAGTGGCTAGAAAATCCACCTTAGAGGTGAATAAATGAAGTGTTCGGGTTCGAACTCAGGCTCATACACATATAGTGTGATGTCCCTACCAACTGAGCTAAGCTCATGGGGACAATTTTTACAAAAATATTTAATTAATTGGAGAGAAATGAAATATCACAATTGTCTCTTTTAATAATTAAAGGATAATTTTGTAAAAATAATGTATATTCGTTAACAAATTTAATACTATAAAAAAATCACTATTCTTAATTCTTATATTTTTGTCAAAGAAATTTTATTAATATTTTTTAGACGGAGGTAGTATACATTATTTCAATGGAATTTGTCCTTGAACCGATGCGTATTGTACTTAATGATGTGTTTGGTTTCCGAATTTTCTTTTAATTTTTATTTTTCAAACCAAACAAAGCCTAAGAGTAGGCCCTGTACAAAGGGAGCAGCAACAGAATTCTTGAAAATGTACAAAAAGATTGTTCTTGAATAATGCACAAAAAGAAAGCTCGTAAGCCTAAACAAATGGCAAAACCTTTTTCATTGCCTAATTTAATTTCATCTTTTTAGTTTGTCATAACCAGCTTTTTGAGGGCATAGCAATCTCTTTGAAGTTTGGACTTGTTGTGAATTTTTTTAAAAAAATAATAGAAATAATAGAAGTAATATAAATCACAATTATTATAGAGAAAAAAATAAAAAAGAAATAAGAAAGAAAGAGAGGTGGGAATGGCCTTGACATGTTGTGGCCCATGTTGTCATTGCCTTGCCTTGCCAACATTAAAATCACCAACAAAAATCTAGGCCCCTCTATATTGTGCTTCAATGTTTTCTCTTCCGACCCCGTATTTCTTTTATATCTCTTGAATTTACAATTTTGTCTTTGCAAAAAAAAAAATTTCTTGTAGCTGAGTTAAATTATCCCAATGTAATCTGTGTACTATTATATTTGCCATAAAATAATAAAAATTAATAAATTAAATATATATATATATATATTATAGGTACATCATGGATCTGATTCCTTCTAAAGTGAGTGATTCACTTTAGAATGTAAAGTTAGTAATATGAACCATTAATTAATAAATCAAAGATAGATATATGTACATCATAACAAATTATGAGGTTGTTATAATCACCATATTGATCATCTCACTTAACACTTTACTCATTTTAGAGATTTAAAATTGTACATCATACCAAATCAAGGTTTTCCTCGCTTTGGAAGACAAAGAACGATGCAATTTTTGCTGATAAGCAAGATTCGATCTCGGAAGTGGTGGATTACATTAAAAGATTTTCTTGGCAATGGTTATTTTCGAAGAAAGTGGGTGCTTCTTGTATGTTTTATGAGTGAGACTCGAACCCGGTGGATTGTATGCTTAGATAATGCTTGTTAGTGTTGTCATTTGGATGTTGTGAGTACTACTTGTACTTTATCATTTTTGGTGGGTTTAGTACGTCTTATACTCGGTTTCACCATTTTTATTGATGAAATAATTCCTTTGCAGTTAAAAAAAAAATATACATACATATGACCGGTGACCCGGCAATCTGCTATGTATACAAATATCAACTTTCTTTGTTTCTGATGAGAGATTCTGCACACATGAAAATTTCTGTTCCTAAATCTACAATGGCATACAAGAAAGCAACGTGCTCAAAGTTGTCTATACAATACCAACTTTATGTAAGTAAGACATCAGATCTTAATGATGCCAGCATTCAAGAAATTGTGAAAAAATATTATGCTGTCAACTCATTCTGTTGAGGATCAATTTGAGTTTGATGGGTCGCTGCAGATGATTGATCAGGCGGAGCCACTGCTTCGGAACCTCCATTCTGTTGATTCAACTGAGCAAGCCATCTTCTCCTCCATTTCATGATATCCATAAGTATACATGTTCCACACATTACAGATCCAAATCCAGCAAATGTAGCTAGTAGGATTGCCAAAACAGCTTCCATATGAGCCTGTAATAGTGCCATTTCAAATAAATATATTAAAACATAATTCATATATTTGAAATATTGTAATTCTTAAAAAATTTGAGTCGTGCCGCCTAACTCAACCCTAAAAATCTGGCTTGTAAGTCAGAGATATCTTGTGCTTATAAATTTTTTATTAGATCATATCTCATCTAATGTGTGACGCTCAACACTAATGATGCAAATTCTCTTCGATATAATTGAAACCAGCATTTTGAAATCCAAAATAATGCTACTTTTCGATATATTTGACTAATCAACAATAATGCTATATATGGTTGCAGGAAAGAATTTCTTACCAATGAATAGAGAAGATGTCCAGCAAGAACCACCAAAACAAACTGCATGGTTCCATAAATCCAAACATGATTTCTCCTCACTAAGAAATTTTTTGGAGGAATTAATGTAAATTGTGAGGAATTCAACTTCAAGTACAGTGAGATGAGTGAAAGTAGAAACAAAGCCTCACCCATGGTTGTAGCTGTCATGCTTGCAAGAAGACCAAGTATACAAGAAAAGGGGAGGGACATGGCAATAGCACCAGATCCCATACTTGAAACCTGTCCATCAATAACATGGGGAATTCATATTTGTTAGGGGGGATATTGTGTTAGAGTCTTATCAACTTAATTACACAAACACTAGACACGACATTAATATTGACACGTTGGCACTGACAAGTGTCAGACACCGACAAATGTCCAACATCAGACACACCTTTAATGAGAAGTGTAAGTACGGCATAGATTAGAGTAGTTAAACTTACAAGAAGCTGCTCAAGAAAACAAAAGTATGCCAGCATGTTGACAATGACAAGAATGGGGGCATCCTGCCAAACCCTGTATAAGTATTGATTTAGTTTGTGTGCCTTGTTGGTTCAATCCTTATCCAGAAGTTTATCAATGAAACAATATATAAAATGAGGAATAGGCAAATTGGTCATTGAAATTTAAGTATCGGTCGAAATGGTATCTAATTTTCGATTTGATAGATACATTTTCGAAAATCGATTTAAAATAGTTAACGGATGACTATTTTCGATTGGATATTATTTTCTAATTTTCGATGGTATCTTACAATTTCAAAAATCGATTTTCCTATTCAATCTATATAAAATATTGAACCATAAAATCATTATTGAATAATATAGGAAGTCACCTTCAAAACAAAAGAATAAAATTAAACCACATCAATGATTTTCCCTTGCCTGTATTGAGAAGATTCATCTAAGTGACCTCTGCTAGATTGCAAGTTAGCTTGATGAAGTCTTAAAAGAGTGACAGGTAAGTTCTGAACTTCTTGTTTGCACACATCACATGTTCTATTACCTTTAATACTAAACCATTTAACTGCACATTCTTTGTGTGCTAGTGAAAGCTCACCTTTACAACTACACTCCAATTTAAAAGTATCACCACCTTCTCCCAATTCAACCATACAAATTCTACAAACAGCTTCTTCTTCTGGAATATCTTCACCTTCATCCTCAGTTTCCACTGAATCATAGTTGCAAAAGTTGGTTATTTAAATATAGAGAGGCCTACACAAAGTCCCCGTGAGCTTAGCTCAGTTGGTAAGGGACATCGCATTTTATATGCGGGGGGTCGAGGTTCGAACCCGAGACACCCCACTTATCCACCTTAAGGGTGGAATTTTTAGCCACTAGGCCACCAAACCAAAAAAAAAAAAAAAAAAGAGAGAGAGGGAGAGAGAGGCCTACACAAATAACTGATTAACTTCTAATTTGGAAATTAACAACTCAAATATGTGACAGAACACAATTCATTTTTACCATTTTCACTAGTTGGAGATGCTGCAGATGATGTGGTGGCAATTTTCTCATTCAATTGCGGTATGTTCCGAACTATACGAAACATGCCACCTACAGGAGTATCTTCTGTAAATGCAGGAACAGATCGCGAACGATGAATTGGTAATTGCAGTTCTTTCTCCTGTAAAATGAGCTAACCATAATTAGATACAGTCAAACAAGTGTTCCACATTTTGTTTTAATGCATAATGATTTTATCGTAAAAACGTTTTAAACAGACGTTCAATCATATTTCATCATATAGATATTACTATAACATGATAAGATTCAATGGTGAAATTTGATTAGACATTGTGTAAAATAATTTATTTATACTGTCAGTGCATAGTTATTAAACCAATGATTTTAACTACAATGTAACATTGAAAATTATTGCTAAGTTACTTACACTAGCCATTGTTGGAAAAGCTTTCCCTCCATGTACAGACACTGGAGTTGAACGAGGAACAGGTGATACCGGTAACGAAGATGTTTTCCTCCCTCTAGATTTCATACGCGACAATGTCCTCGAAAGAAAAGGCTTCTTTTGTGGCACTGCAGACGAACCTCCAAGTGCAAGGAAAGCGGCTTTTTCAATCTCAGAAGTTGTGTTCTTAAATTTAAAACTGAGTTTAGGAATAAGTGTTTTTTTAAGAGTTGATCTAGTTTTAGAACTAGAAGGAGAGGGACCAGGAGATTCATTGGTTGGAATGAAATAACCAGGACTTGTGCAAGGAGAAAATATCACTTTTCTTGGTGATGGAGTTAGTGGTATGTTTATTCTCAAAAAATCTTCTTTTGCTTCTTCATGAGTTTTTTTTGGTGTCTCTAAGGTAAGGTTTTGCCTTGTTCTTTGTTGTTCACTTGGGACTTCCTCTGTTATTTCAAATGATGTCATACCCTATATTCAAAATCATAAAATTTGAATGAAATTCATTGTTAAAATTAGAGAAGGAAATTGTTTTACACAATGATAGTTGCAAGGTAATTGATCTTTATATATTAGTACACAAATATTAAGAAACAGTACTTTAGTTGGAAGATACTCAAGTACTTATAGGTAAGTACTATGGATAAACAGCTTAGTTAAGTACTTATAGCATAAACACTTATCATATACATGAGTGTTTATGCCTAAGCTATTCTATAATAAAGGATAGGATAAAGTCATCAAATTGCTTTTATATAAGCTATAAGTTATTTTTATAAACTATAGTGAAAAACTTATGAAAATTAAATAAGCAAAAAATATTTTATGAAGTTGTTTCCATGAGTTCTTTCAAAATATTAATCTCACAAGTGTCTATGTCAGTAGATAAGTTCAAATAAGTTAATCCAAAATAAATCCTTAATCAATTGAACGTATCTTCAATGAAATCATCTATTGTTGGAAGTTTTC
The DNA here is from genome assembly GCF_020283565.1 of Trifolium pratense. NCBI lineage: Eukaryota > Viridiplantae > Streptophyta > Magnoliopsida > Fabales > Fabaceae > Trifolium > Trifolium pratense. Next base: position 44,278,591 of record NC_060059.1, on the reverse strand, counting down.
ATAATTTTTGCTGGGAGTTCTAATGCATATACTATGTGATTGTGATCTAATTTTACTGCAAAAAGAATATGCAAAGTAGTTACATTGAGCATAAGGTAATGTGAGTTTTTTGAATGATATTAATGTTTGTGTCGTTGTATGTGGCAGAATAAGACAAATCACCAATTATTTTGCATCCACTAAAACATTAGAGCTTTCACAATCAGAAATGGAGCACAATCATCTATAGTCACAACCACTATATCACTAAATATCTTTACAAGATATTATGATTTTCTTATGAACAATTGAAGCATATTATTATATTGATTAGAAATATATGGTGAGAATTGAGAATCACCACTAAATTTTTTAAAGTATTTTTGAAGGGTATTTAGTATAAAACAAATTTTTTTTGTGACAAATATATTCCCCCAATTGCTTATAACCTTCTCAAAACATCTTATTTTCTTCTGGGCAAATTCTTAAAATCTATAATAAAATACAAATTCATATTCGTAACTTTTCTACAAAGGGAGATTATTGTGATAAGTGATATGTAAACAAAAGAGAAAAAAATAAGTGCATACATGAAGGAAAAAAAAACTTCAATTGAAAATGATAAATAAATTATATAAATAAATATACAAGTGATAGTACAAAAGTAAGAAAAAGAATAGAAGAATCTAAAGAACCTTTTGAATTGAAATATCAGCTTTATTTTCAATGGTGCTAGTTCCTTGGTGATTATTATCCTTGGAAGCTTGAGTTGCCATGGTCAATGGGGAACCCACCAAACCAAAAACAAAAGGCAAGACAAATATGAAATGAATTGAGACAAATAATTATTTTGCAAAAAAGGAATATGAATTAATATTTCATTGATCATGGAAGCTGGAAATTTGCTAGAGAAGAGAGACACCATGGAAACAAGTTGTGTTGGTATAATAGCATGAAGCAGTCATGTTTCATATTTTCTTAAATAAATACAAAATACACGTCACGCTTAAAAAAATATACCATATAGTTTAGCACTTGGGTGGCTATAACATCACTCTTATTATTTTATTTATTTATTTATTTATTTATTTTAATTGGAAGTCAAAGACTCAAAGTACCTAAGAAATAAGTAAAGAATGCTGTCTTGTTATATTTCACCAATTTTGCTTCAAAAATTTTTTTCACCAACTTTATAATATTTATTATAAAATTAGCAAGTGGAAAAGAAGTTTTTGTCTAATTGGTTAGAATCTGACTCAAACTTTTTATTCTCTGAATTTTAAAATTTTGAAATCCAACTCGTCTAAATTCTTTTCTTATATGAATAATAAATGTGAACAAACAAGGTCACCTACTTTTATTTCCTATGTTCAAATTTTTTTTTTTCATCCAGCTACTCTACAATGACGTGCTAACCTCCATCCAAACATTATGTTGTTTTTTAAAAGGGAACGGTAGTGTGATGTTTATTGTATGGATGTATGCTACAAAATTTAAATGATTTATTAATTGTGCTTAATTAAGATGAAGCCAAATACATATTCTATATTTTGGATGGCATATGAAGCCAAATTCAGATAGGGGTCAAGAAAAAGAAGCCAAAGTTTGTTCAGTGATTCTGGTTGTTGGAAGTTTTCATCTTGCGGATTTAATTTGAAATGAATCCTAAATTTAGTTTGTGACCATATGATTTAATTTACGGTTAATAGCTCTTTACTCCCTGTAATGTGAGCTAGTTTTGGTTTACCACCTATAAAAATATAATTTTTGATTACCTCCTCGCAATGTGAGTGAGTTTTGATTTATCCCTCTCGGTAGACAACTTGGCTTGTGACTGGACATATTTGATGATTTGACATGCATATGTTTTTTTTTTTTCATTTTAGATTAATTTAATCAAAACCACGTAGACTAATTAATTACATGTTCATTTTTTAAAAGAAAATAAATTGAAAAAAAAAAAAAAACAGATTGAAAACCTAGAAAATCAAAGTCCAACTTCATTAGTATCTTCATCATTCAAAACATAGAAAGATAAAATCTTCATCTTCCAAAATTCAAACCAAAAACTAATTAAAAACCTAAAATCTTCAACTCAAAATTTTGTTCGTGATCACTTTTGTTGGGTTTTGAATGTTTGCTACAATTTTGCAAAAACAACAATAGCCAACTGTTGGACCAAGATGTTGTAGCATGTCCGTACAACATGTGTCTCCTGAAGCTTGTGCGCACTATACTCTATTTTTGAATCTTTGGAAGATTTGATTTACAAATAAAGTTCGTGATCATCCAGCTGGCCAAAACGCGTCTTCCATTGCAAGAAAATTAAAAGGCGGTTTATTTGATTTGTTACAAAAATATGTTTCAATATTTTTGCATCAAATCTTTTAATTAAAGAAAGTTTTTTTTTTTGAGTAAATCTTTTCTCAAAGAAAGATATTTTTGGGACTGAAGATTTTGTTGAAGATTTATTTTTCCAGCAAATTTTACAAGCTGTCATTGAAGATTTATTTTTCCAGCAAATCTTGCAAGCTACCATTGAAGATTTAATCAAGATATTCTGAAGATTTAACTTGAAGACCAATATTATTCAAGGCTATAAATACAAAGGCCTAGAACGTTGTTTTATTCATGTAATCTAAACCGTGTTCTACAAAGCGTGAGTTTTAGGGTTTAGAGTGTTTTAATTGTGAGTCTTTCTTGTATCACATTGATGCAAGTTTAGGACTGTGTTTGAGTTGTAATTTGTGTACTAACTCCAAAGCTTTTAAGCAAGGAGGTTAGGTAGTGTGTGATCGTAACCTTAAGCTTTTAAGTACGGGTTGCTATTAGTTTATGTGAACCTACTCTTAAGCTTTGAATTATAGAGTTAGGATTTGTCTTTGAAGGGTGACTTCACAATTGGTTTGTTACTGAGTTTAAATCACAGGTTGTGTGATCGAGAGGAAGTGAGAGGGGTCTCATATCTAGGAGTTCCTAGGTAGAAATTAGCACGGGTAGTGATTAAGTGAAGAGTTGTAAACGGGAGAGTTTAGCTCTGAATTAATACTACTAATAGTGGATTTCCTTCCTGGATTAGTATCCCCAGAGCATCTGAATTGGGTAAGTGTAAACGGGAGAGTAAGTGTGTTTACACTGAATTGGGTTAACAAACCTACTGTGTTCTTTTTTATTCTGCACTTTATTATTCTGTTATTCTGCTGCGTTATATACATTAGACAATTGCTGTAGCATCTGTCACAGCATCTGTCCATTGCGTGCCAGGAATTTCAACTTTCCTCCTTCCTCCCACCATACCCAGATCCAAATTCAGCTTCCTCACCACCACCATACCAATCTCCCTGTTTCCTCCCACCACCACTACTACCATAACAACCACCACCAGAAGCATCAGATCCAACATACTCATGCAACAAACCCAGAACAATAGCGTGAACAAACGCAGAGAAAAAAATCGCATAAATCATGTGACCTAGACGAGAGAGGAAGACGCGGAGCAAAAACAAAGCATAAGTAGAAAGAAGATACCCAATTTATGTCAAGTTCTCCTTAATGATACCCAATTTTTGCAAAAAAAAAAAAACAAAAAACAAGTGACCCTGTTCTCCAATTTTCATGAACTTGATTTTCTATTTTGGGTTTGATGGTTAGAAGAAGAAGATGAAAGAGTGTTTTGGTTCCATTTTGTGCTGTTGTTTTGAGGAAGACGAAAGCTCTCCCGTTTATTTTTTATTTATTTATTTTTCTTTTAAAAACATTAATATATATATATATATATATATATATATATATATATATATATATATATATATTTGGTACAAAAAACATTAATAATTAAATTAGGTGGTAATATTTATCTATGTGGCACTAATTATTTTAATCCAAAATGAAAAAAAAAAAAACACATAGGCATGCCAAATAATTAAATATTTTAAGTCACAAGCCAAGTTGCCTACTGAAGGGGTAAATCAAAACTAACTCACATTGCGAGGGGTAATCAAAAATATTTTTTTTTATAGGGGTGTAAACCAAAACAGGCTCATATTACAGGGAGTAAACAACTATTAACCCTTTAATTTAGTAATAGATTTGACATATAATTCACTTAGATTTCTAGAAAGACTAAAAAAACCGTCGGATAGCAGCGTTTTTTAGAGGAGGTTTAGTGTAACCCCATTTATATTGTGTTATAATTATAAAGGAATTTTTTAGAAAATACTTTGTTCTTTAGCGGGATTTGAAACCCCCTGGATTTACTGATAAAAATTTCCTTATTTTTCATTTCGTGAGGGGCTTTTTCCCTAAAAAAAATTCAATTCCCTCAATTTTCCAATTTATCAAGAATTCAGAAATGCTAAATCGCTGTATCTCTTTCGATCACTCTCAAATTTCAATCTCACTGTCAAATACTCTCAAAATTTAGAAACCGTTCTATGAATCTTGCTCGATCGCTCTCAAAATTTCAATCTCACTCTCTATTCACAATTTAATTTTAGTAATTCTCTCTTATTTTTTCGTCGTGTGATAAAATTTAATCAATCTTCACAGATCGGCATGTTTTTACCAAAATGGTGCACTTTTTAGAGGATATTATCAAACAAGTGCACTTTTTTAAATTATTTACCAAAAGAACGACTTACCCACCACTTCTTTTTTTTTTCTAAGCAAAGTGGTGGATGGCAACCACGACTTTGATTCTTTTAATTTTTTTTTTATAAAAGTCGCCACCGTCATTGACGACTTCCGTTTTTTTTTTTTATTTAAGACTTTTTTTTAAGACTTATAAATTATATTTTACTAGACTTAAAAATTATATTTAAAGATTCACTTTTTATGGGACATTATTTCTTTTTATGTCCCTCAGGGCGACATAAACCATATTTTCTTTGTTGTTTTGGGTACAACTACATCAATCTTGTTATGTATTCTTGTTATATTTTATCTACTCTTATTTTGTCTTCTCATGTTATGATTAAATGTTTGACACGAATATGAAGTCCAATAATCTTTGCTTCCAAGAGGATGAAATTGATGCATGTAAACTTTATATAGATGTAGTCCAGTGTAATATGCACAATATCTCGAAACTTAAATATACTACTTGCATATTTTTTTTTTAAAAAAAAAAAAATGAAAGTCGTCAATGAAAATGTAACACAAGGCAATTGAATATGAAGAGCTGGTAGATAACATTGCAATTATCAATAAATACAAACGCTTTAGGAACGACTTACCCCCTTTTGGTAAATAATTTTAAGGCTTAATTGCACATTTGGTCCGTTATCTTTTAAAACTTTCAAATTGGTCCCTTATCTTTTCATCCGTTTAATAAGTTAGTCTCTCCCATCAAATTTTTGACTAACACCGTTAAATGTAGACACGTGATAAACAGAATACGAAATTTGACTTATAACAACGGCCATTTTTCGTAGGTAAAATTCAGTTTCACAGACCAACAACAACCAACCTCTGATCCTCAACATTGAAATTAAAATCAAACTATGCAGACCGAAAAACAAAATCAATGATGGTAAAAGTTGAAGAGAAGAACAATTATTCCATAAGAAAAACCAAATTGGAGAAGGAGAATTGATAATAATGATTAATCAAAGAGAAAGAAAGTGAATAATTGAAAAAATAAGAGGGGAAGTGGTTACGCACTTTGTGATTAGTTGGGTTTGTGGGAGATTGGTTACGAACTTTTGCCGCAGCTTAGCCCCCGCAACAAAGCGACGATGATATCACCAAACCAACATAACTCATCATCATTTCTTCTTCTCTTCCCTATTGTCGCAGTGCAAGGCCTCTTCTCATATCTTAATTTTCGATCGACATTGCTGGATTAAGATTTTGGCGGGATTAGATTGGGGTTCTATCATGGAGGGTGATACAGTGGAAGAGAATTTTACCTACGGACATTGGTCGTTGCTTTAAGTCAAATTTCGTATTCCGTTTGCCACATGTTCACATCTAACGGCGTTAATCAAAAATTTGACGGGAGGGACTAACTTATTAAACGGAAGAAAAGATAAGGACCAATTTGAAACTTTTAAAAAATAAGTGATCAACTTAAAATCTAAAATAAATATAAGAGACCAAATATACAATTAAGTCTAATTTTAAAAGTACACCTGTATTATCCTCTAAAAAATGCAACTTTTGGTAAAAAAAAATCTCAGATAGGTGAGTTCGTAATCCCTAACCAGCCTTGTTCTTCTCCAATTTCCTTGTTCTTCTCAGATCGGTGATTTAATCTGCATCGAAGCTTGTTCACGTTGATCCAATTGATCTAGATGATGAATAAGGTATATATCATTCATGCAAAAACTGTTTCGAACTAGAGGTTGACAATGACGGCAATGATACTTGTATCAACAATCAAGTGAAATTACTAATGCATGTTCAATGAACTCGCCATGTTTTTTTTATAATTATAGACGGATTCAGTGTTGAATTTTAGTTACAACTCATGTTATTTCTTTAATTATCCAATTGTAGTTGATGATAGACTATTATTATTATTATTAAGGATATCAAATCAATATTTTGATGCAAGTATAAGTAAGCATGACAATGGGGCAGGGACGAATTTTGTCCTCCCCAAACTTAAACCCATAAAGTTCGGGTTTCCCCAAACTCATCCCAATTTCAAGCGGGAATAAAAAATATAATTCCAAACTCATACACAACGGGGATCGAGTATCCCCGACAAGATTCAGGTATCCCGTTATGCCTCTTTTCACATGAATTTGAATTGTATTTTTTTTTCTTATTAAAAAAAGAAGTTAAATGTCAATATTATTTTGTTTCAATAATATTTTTTTAAATAAAGAAAATAAATAGAGATAATAGTTTGTTCAATACTCAAATTAAAAATAAATATATGAATCTAATTTAATAGATTGTTTAAGAATTTCCAATGTAAAATAGGTAAAATCTAATTTTTAGTATAAGCGAGACGGATTCGGGACAGATTCAGGTGAGTATCAATGTCCTCATTACCTGCATCAAACCCATCTTTTGAAATCAGGATAAACTCAAACCCGAACCCAATCAACTAGAATTTTTCCCGTTAAATCGGGTATGGTTTCAACATATACAGTATGGGTATTATTGTCATGCCTAAGTATAAGGATGGCATATGATTTTTTTACGAAGAATTAATTTATTTTTCATTTGCTTGACGGTTGCCAGCTCATATTAAAGTCAAATATTTTAGGGGACATACAGCTGATGCTGCAGCCTGCAGCTAGAAAGAAAAAGGGAAAATGTAAAGGAGATAGCATTTCAGAGACTGATCTTGAAAGCAAAACATCAAATGAAAAATATGGTGGCTGCACCAGTCAGGTAATCTTAACTGCACTTATTTTAGAAAGAAACACAATTGTATGCTATGGCTTTGCTTGTATATACAACTTAATTAGCACAAATGCTTATGGACTTATCATAAGTTGTTTCTATAAGTTCTCCTAAACAATCTCACGAGATATTATTTTTCAGGTGTTTCATCAACTAAATGGGCAATTGAATATGAAGAACCAGCTGGGAATGCGTTTAAAGCTAATCATCCTGAAGCGTTGGTGTTTATTGACAATTGCAATGTTATTTTTAGGTAAGTGATCCCAAAAATATATTTTCAGGCCTAAAGGGTTAATTTAATTGAACACAATGGAGTGACTCAAATGATTGTAACACAGGGCTATAATGGAGAAATGTGGAAACATAGGAGACTGTATCTCTACGACCGAAGCTACTGAATTAGTCTCTGACCTTGATAATATGTAAATCAACTTGCAAAGGCCAATTCTGTAGCTTCGATCGTTGAGATACAGTCTCTACGTTCCCACATTTCTCCATTATAACCCTGCGTTACAATTATTTGAGTCACTTCATCGTGTTCCGTTAAATTAACCCTTTAAGCCAAAAAATATATTTTTGGGACCACTTACCTAAAAATAACATTGCAATTGTCGATAAACACCAGCTTCAGGATGATTAGCTTTAAACACATTCCCAACTGGTTCTTCATGTTCAATTGTCCATTTAGTTGATGAAACACCTGAAAAATAATATCTCGTGAGATTGTTTAGGAGAGCTTTTATAGAGGGTGATTAATTATTTACATATTTCATCCAATGGAGGACCGTTAACAAATAGTTTGGTGATTATTTACTTATTAAAAAGACATTATGGAAGATTCCTCCAGGGGCACATCCTTCAGGGACATCAATCTTTTTCCTGACTTTGCATCTACCGTCTATGGATTGTAGAGAGATTGTGTATGTTTCATAATACACCTAAAATTACAAACCACAATATCTGAGTCAATATAAACATTTACACAAAAAATGTAGACAAAATAGAATCATAATTCAGGATTATTATTTATGTTATGTCGACTGTGTGCATTTGTGCATGTTGATTCATTTACAAAGCTAATGTAACAACCCAATTTCTAATTAATACCAATAGCAATATTAATTGTGGAATTCCATTGGATAGTAGTAGAGGATTATGTGAAGTAATAAAACGGAACAAGATATTAGTAGTAAGGGAGAATCCAAGGGCAGTTTGGTAACAGAGAACACAAATATTATTTAAGCCCAATTTTAATGAGAGGAAATGCAAAAACAGATTTTTTCCCTTTTCTCTTCTTGTCAGCAGCGTACCCTTTCCCCTCCATAGCCTTAACCTTCGATTTCTTCCTCATCAATCCCTCAAATCAAACACATGCATGAAATAAGATCATAAACTCGTTACTATTGGAACCCATTCCTAACAATATTTTGCTCAGTTTCTATCCTTTTCCCCTCTTGGTCACAAATCTATCTGAAACCCCAAAACCCCCTTCTCACAAATCCTTCATTTTGAACTCATGTATGAACGAAATTCTTCATATAATCAATATTTGAGGTGTTGGGAACAGAAGATAAGAGTAGGAAGAAAGTGATTAACTCCTGTTCCTTTTTCTGTTTGGTCGAGAAACCTTCCTCATGGGTTAAAGAAATTGAGTTGTTGCCTTTTATCTCAATTGGGATCTCATGCATGTGTTGATTCACTCAATTGTAAGCTTATGGAGTGTTCAAATTTAAGGTTCCTTTTTAACCAATTGGTGTGATGAATAATAGCATAGTTATTCTTGTTGTCTCAAGTAGCCATGATTCAAGATAGAAATATAAGGATTCTATGTGAAGCCATATTGTTGAGTTTCTAACATGGTAACTTGTAAAGTACTTGGATTCGGTGCTCTGATGCTTTTGGAACTGTTTTTCTTGAGATGAGTATTATTCTAGAAAGCAAATGTGTAGTGGTTGGGTGGCAGCAAGATTTTGGATGCGTGAGTGGTATAGGACTAGGCCATATATATATAAATATATGTGTCCCGAGACTTTTTAAAATGGAGGGACAAGTTTAAACTGAAGGCTGGAAGTTGGAAGCGGAAGCAAGATGTGTTTTGGAGCTAGCATCATCATCATCAAATTCTTTTCATTGAGGTGAGTTCCCTAGATTAGAGACCACCCTATATAGATTGATTACTCCTTTAATGGCTGAAACTAACATGTAAGTAGTGTAGAAATTAAGACCATAAACTAGATTATGGATTAGAGAGAGAAAATTAGAAAACCCCATTTTTCTCTTTATGATAAATTAATTGCCCAAATGTTATGGTAGTTATAATCTCTTTTTCCCTTGTAATGATGTTGAACTAATAAGTTAAAAGTTGGGCATGTGCATTAGTTCTTAATCTGGGTGAAAATGCATAAAAATGGGATTGTTTTACTATATTTCTCTGCATAAAAATGAGACTATTTTGCTGGATCTTTCTGCATAAAATGGGACTGTTTTGCTATAATTTTCTGCATAAAAAAAAAGAAGTATTGGTTGCTGCATTTTTCTCTGCATAACAATGGGACTGGTTTGCTATAATTTTATGCATAAAAAGGACTGGTTGCTGCATTTTTTTTTTCTGCATAACAATGGGACTGATTTGCTATAATTTTATGCATGAAAAGAAGGAATGGTTGCTGCATTTTCTGCATAAATGGAACTGGTTTTTGTTTCTTTCCTGCGGGTTCGATGCTGCCCATTGCGCGGGGCGCGCCACACCCATCGTGGGGCGCTCGAGGCAGCAGCCTTAGCTCGCTTTGTCTCGCATTTAGTGCGATTTTACGTAATGTAGGTGCCCAAAAATTATTAGTATAACATCATAAATTAATTTTCATTAATTTGAAACTTAGAAATGGGATGGAGTTAGTACTAGGATAAGGTAGAAATTATTTAATTAGTTGCTAACTTATAACTAACACTAAGTGCCCCTATGTATAGTGAAGTGTGGTAACATCTAGAGATTCATGATACTACCTGATTGTATATATTTAATATATATATGAATAAGTTGATCAAGTATATGTAATGGATTTGAGCCATGTATGTATAAGTGATTATAAGTTTAAGTTGTGACCCTAGTGGTACCAGAGATCACTAGATATAGTGATTGGATAATCTGGTTGGGATTTCAAGATGGGGTCCCACGTAACGACAAGATGAGTCAAGGAGTCGTGCTTTAGCCCTTGATAGGGAGTTTAGCCGACTAGGTAGATACTCTGAGCCTAACTCACCTCAGATTATCTATGTAAAATGAATCAAGATAATTATTGTGTGAAACACTTATTTATATGCTATGTAAGTTATGAATGAATATGATGATACATAATGATCAACTGTTAGTTTGTTCCTCTTAGTTGCTAACTCTCTAGGTAAATGGAACCGCTGAGACGAAGTGACTGTCTCACTCCTCACATTTTGTTCAGATATGCAGGTTGAGCAAGTTAGGGGTAAAGAAAAAGCAGATGACTGATGTTGTGTCGAGTTTAGCTCATGATGTTTTATTCAGCTCTTTCCCTTTCTTGTTGTAGTTTGATGTTATTTGGAACTAAGTATGACGGTTTTAGTTGTGAATTAAACATCTTAGACCTATGTATTGCATGATGTTTACTTTGAGACCTCATGTTGTTTTGCTCAAACAAGAATTTTTCTGTAATTTTAATTATCCGGATTCAATTATGTATGTCTCGACTAAATATTCTAGATAAATTTGGTTGGGGCGTTACAGCTAATGTCTACATAGTTATTTTTCTTTTAATTATATGCTTTGGGTGATTACTACTTGACTAGGAGACAGGAAAATAGTAAATAAATTTTCAAAATAGTAAAGCTACAAAGCCACAGAACATGCCAAATGGTTGCTTTATATTTGCATGAAGTAAACATACATGGCCAAAGTGGTTCCCAAAACTGTGAAATCAATCAAAACTGTTACCTCATCATCTCGCTCAACACCACCATGTTCTTATAATTAAGAACATCATCACATTAGGTCGGCATATGAGCAACAGAGGCAGATTTGTTTTCCACCAACTTATTTGATATTAGATATTCCACCCCTTTCATTGGTTTCATGTTTTGAACTAAAAGATGGTTAAAAACATAAGTCAGTCCATGATTAAAATCTGATCATTATGCATGGAAAGGTTAAAACAAAATTCATTTTCCATATATGACAATTAAAGAACATATGATCTGATACCTTGAGAATGGCAGCCTCCAATGTCGACTTGTGAGCCTTCGTGCAAGTAAGCCAGCCTGCAACCTAATCACAAGATCAGTAAAATGAAACTCACCAAAAGTAAAAAGGGACTTTCTACAAAAACAAATCAGGGATGTTTACAGAAGAATTGTAATTGTACGCTTTAGTTGTTCCCAGAAGGATTTTGATCCGAGCATCCCATGTAAGAAAGTCATATTGCTGCATGGCTCCATGAAGCCATTGCTCTAAATTTCCATTGTTAACATACTCATAAACCAACAACCTGAAATTAACAGAATTTATAAGCATCAAGAATCCAAATTACACAAACCAGTACTTAGAGTAGAATGCAAATGAACTCTGGTATAAGCTAGAACAAATAAAATATATACCAAGATGGTATGGTTAACATGTGAGTGCCTCCAATGCTCGTTTCTTGACATCATGAGATCCGACAACCTCATACTCCCAGCTCCCGTTTTGGTAGCCTTCACAAAGGAATAGTTCTATATGCCTTGCGTCTAATGTCTGCATTGTTCCTATATAAGCAGGACAAACATGTTAAATTGGGTAAGTATATTCTAGCCTTATTCTAATGCAAATTCATGCCATACAAAATAGTAATCACTGATGTCTAGAAAGCAACAACTGTGAGTCAGTAAAATTCAGTCTCTCTTAATATGTATAACAGGAAAATGAAGCAGTAGCCACTAGGTGATGAGCAACTTGTGAACCAGATTCAGTATATTCACACTTAAAACATGTTTCTAGCCAATTATGATTGAAGATATTAATAAGCCAATACCCCAACCATGCAATGGGGAAACCTCCAATGTTTATCCAAAAAAAGATACTAGAAGAAATACCTTACGTAGAACATGAGTCATGGCAGTCTCAGATGGAGCAAATCGAAGCTTCCGTAAGTGAGACTTGTGAAAGGACTGCAGTTCAAAAGATTTAATGTCAATAAATCATCAGCAATGTCCTTATCTTGATAATAACAGTAGAGATGTGCAATATTGCAGTGAGGCTTTGATTGGTTTGTGTTTATTCAATTTCAATTTCTCAATAGAGTCCACAATTGCTCAGTCACACGAGCTAGTCCAACAACCTATCTACGTCACACTTCCCTACCGTCAGGAAAAGTCACTTCTGCTCTGTTACAAAAAAAACTTTCAAATGGTTTGAATGCTAACACTAAAGTGCCATTACCTTAATTGCATAATGCTTTCCATCAACGCTACTTTTGTAAAGAGCCTGCATAATAAGGAAGGGGCTCATTTAACATCCTGTTCCAGTTACCATCCTGAAAGAGTGCCAGACTTTAAATAAAGGTTATGAAAGAAAGATATCCAATACAGTTGAGAAGTTTTGACTTGATACAAATAAGAAACAACCATGCGACTCAACAGCAAGACTAAACTAACATGCATGATAAATCATGAATACAAAGAAAGAAATTGCCCCAAAATAGTTTAAAGTCCAACCTTAGCATCAAATCAAGTTGCCAAAATTGATTAATAAAAAAAATAGTCAAAAAACTATAGTTAACCTCCCTTTGACAAATTATTCTTTCGAAATTATATATCAAATAACCTCAGCTTAATAAAAGGCATCAGAAATCCCAATTGCTTCAGAAAAATCTCCAAGAAAATTCCAAACAACGACCTCGTAAAATCCCACAACAAGCTGAGATCCTAGGATGACCTCTAGAAGCTCCATCAAAAGCCTTGACAAATTGATGTTGGAGAATCGAGAGGTAGACTTTTAAAATCAATCCCGAGCATAAAAACCCCTTTGCCTAGATTACTTTGAACAACAAGAATCGCTATGAATTCATGTGTTTACTTACCTCTTGAAGAATCGAGGAGTTTGATCACGAGTGTTGCATGCATGAATCACAAACACCTCTACTCAATTCACACGAACAACTCTTCCGTCTACTGTGCTAGTTGCGAATGATCGTAAGTAGAGCGATTGAGAGATCCAGAAATCCTAGTGCGTGCGGCAAGGGTTTTTTTAAACTGTTTTCACATTATTAAATAAATAAATCAGCCCAAGGGTTCTATTTATATAGAACCACTTGTGTGTACCACGTCTCTTAATCTTATGGTGTACTACTATTGTATTTCTCACTTAAGTTTACCATTCAAAATTAGGGTAAATTACTAAATTCTAATATGGTTCACCAAATTAGTATATGAATTTCATTCATTTAATTAATCTCTCGTCTATCTGTTCTTATATGTGGGACCAGAATTTTATGTAGTCCTATTATCACGCTGTTTCACGCAATAAGGAATCTGAGCTATTGATTAGAGATCAAACGATTCAGATCACTAACACAGTAAATCAATCTTAGTTGTCCATTTAAATTGGACGGTTCAGAGGTGTAATTGCGCAGGAAATATGTTTCCCTTATATGTGTGACATTGTAAGTTCTCATAACTAGACACATGTCACTGTTATCCAAGTTACGAGAATGTCATGTGATCTGGCATAGCATTTCCGTGATAATGATTATGTGTATAATTATTTTTTTGCTCTGATATCTAAATTGAACACAAGATATAGTATTGTCATCTTCGTATAATAGTACATCCAATTATTATATTCCTTCATATTCGAGGATACTTAGGGTCCGTTTGGGTTGACTTATTTTTTATTCTATGTGAAATAACTTAAAATAAATAAGTTTTTATTTATTATTATAAGTTTTTCAAGGTAATTTATGAGAAAACAACTTATAAAAATTCAATTTTTGTTGGTAAATACTTATGAATTAACATAAAAATTTATTTATTTGCATAAGTTATTTTCATAAGCTCAAAAATAAGTCAAATCCAAACGGGCCCTTAATTCAAGTCCATTAATATTTCATATTGACTTATTCTGGTGTAGTCACACACTTTATAGTCATACTCGATCAAGGAGCCGTGGATATTACTCCGGCTATGCAGGATGGACAAATCTCACATATGCCTCTCATGTCCTTCAACATGATTCGTGGAGTACAAATCAACAGACTTTATAGTTGTCTGTCCAGTTACGGACAATGTTTGAACGACGACAAAACACTCAACTTGACATCTAGGTTCCCTAGCGGTTTTACGTTGAAGGATGCTATACACCACTATCACTATGATAATAACTTATGACCAAGATAATCATAATCGGACCGGACATTAAACTGGTATACTCATGGGTTCGAGGTTCGAAGGTTAAACCGGGGTTTGACTAGGGTTCAACCGGTTATAACTAAATACATTTTTAAAAAAAATTTCTATATAAAAAGTAAAAAAAAAAAATCATATTTCACACTTAAGATATAATATAAAAATTAAAAATGATAAAAAAATATATAAGAAAAAAGAAGTTATCCATTTAAAAAAAGAGCTATTAAAAATCATTAATTAATAGACTAGTCTGTCAAAAAAACAAGGCCACCCGCCACCATTCAATGCAAGACAATATTTTCAATCACTATGGCAAGTATATCAATTGTGATTAAAATTATGTGAAATAATTGATAAGCACCATCGATTTTCATAGGAAAGACTTCATACAACAATTAAACACCAACAAATTACATTGCACAGTTTAAACAACTAAAAACCGATAATTAGAAATCTAGCAAATCATCAAATCATACATTTTCTTAGTGTTTTATTTTTCGAAAAAATTTACATTTTTTTATCCTAATTCAATATTTTTTACTAATTAACTAAACATGTTAACCATTTTCTTAGTGTTTTTTTTTTCGGAAATAAAAATATTTTTCGAAAAAATTTACATTTTTTTTATCCTAATTCAATATTGTTTTATAATTAACTAAACATGTTAACCATTTTCTTAGTGTTTTTTTTACGAAAAAAAAAACATTGGACTTAAAAGTTACTTCTTTATAATGTTTTTATCTTTAATAGTAGTAACCCTAATTCTCTATAATGTTTTTATCTTTAATGTTTTTATCTTTACTTCTTTCTTCTCATGTATGACCGCCACCTTTCTCATCTTTTATCTCACCTTAAACTCATATTTACTGCATCTTTTTTTCTTTCTCACATTTAAAATCAAATTGATTGGAAGATATGAGAATTGTTTTGTGTTAGTTTGATTGTTCTGCAATTGTGAATATAGCAAGAAGAAGATGATTTTTATGCCAAATCATACGGTTTCTGTTTTTTGACTTTTTTCTTTCTACAACTGTTGTTTCTGTTCTTTCATTATACAAAAAAAAAAGCACGGTCAAACCTTATGAACTGTCCGAACCGCCGGTTCTCTCGGTTTTGTCCGGGTTTTGTCCGATTTTCTGGGTTATATCCCGGTTCTGACATACAACGGTTTTTAGGCCTAGCCGGACCGGCCATAGGTCCGGTTTCCGGTCCGACCGGTTGAACCGGCCGGTCCGGTTCGGTTTTAATTACCATGCTTATGACCAAGGTTATCAAAACCGGACCGGCCGGTCGGACCGTGAACCGGTCATGAAAACGGTTCGGTTTTGAGCAAAAAACGGATAGGAAACCGACCGGCAAAAAAACGCGTGAACCGGGGTCGAACCGGGTTGAACCGGCCGGGCGGTTCAAGCGGTTTTGCGGATTTTTTATTTTTATTTTTAAAAAAATAGGGCAAAACGACGTCGTTTTAATTTTTTTTTAAAAAAAAAATCTGAAACAAAACAACGACGTCGTAGGAATAGAAAATGTTTTTGTTTTTCATCTATTTTTCATTTGGTTTGAATTATAAATTTTATTTTATTTTGACTTGTGATATTTTATCTTTTTAATGTGTGAAATTATGAAATATTGAGCAATTATTCACATATATTTATTTATATATTAATTAAAATATATATTTAATTAAAAACGATTTGACCCCGATTGAACCCGGTCCGACCAATTGAACCTTGAACCGGTGAGCTCGCCGGTTCGATGACCGGTCCGGTTCTGACAACCTTGCTTATGACACTTACATACCATATAACGAGTCAAGACAATATAAATATTACTCCTAATTGTTATATCTATGTGAAGACTTGATATCTCATATTTAAGGCCTTACATGAGTTAGCCAAGACATCTCATACAATATTTTTTCTTTTAAATGATGAATCATAGAATCCAATTTAAGGTCTTAAAGAATTTATGAGCGAATGTCCACACGAGTTTCACTATTCAAATGGTAAAACCATCCTTAAATTGCTTCCAATGCGTTGGCCTCTGTCCTCTAAACCTGAATAATAATTGATGTTCAAAGCATGCTCATCATCCACCATCCTTTACAAATAAAAATTACTACGACCAGATCTCAAGTGTATATATACAACACACACCCCAACAATAATCATGTGCAAACCATCTTTGTTATGTACGGATCAATAAACTATACACCCACCATTAACCAAAATAAAAACTAACAACAACAATTAACGAGGATGTTACAACCTTTGATGTATCAAACTAAATAATGGTGCAGTGGTGATTGGCATTGGTCGTTGGATTTGGTAGAGTGGTGATTGGTGTTTGACTTGATAGGGAGAACCATGTTTAGATCCCTGCAACTACGATCGGAAGGAGATTGAAATCACTTGACGATAAAACTCAAATTTGTATGGTTGATTTAGGTCTAATCCCTTATTCTACAATGATATCAAAACCTCTTAAAAACCGGTTGGAATATATACTGTCAGGTTTTCATTATCAAACTATTAGGTGTGAGGGTGTGTCAATAAGTCTCCCATCCAATGTGAATTCGCATAGACATAACCTTTAACTAGTGACAATCTTTACGCAAAGTTCAAACATGCCTTATCTTCAATTTACTTGCCATTACACCCCAAAACATTTAATGATGAAAGGAAAAAAAAATCAAACAAGCAAAAAAAAATTGATGATGAAAATTTATTTACAATTACTCACTCAAACATATACAAAGCATGAAGTTGTTTATGCTTCATATTATATCATTTGCATTAGAATTCTATTTTCCATAACAGAAAAAAAAAAAAAAATTTAGTAGATGATCAAACAAAGAGTTCTATAACCAATGCAATGATTAAAACTCTCAAAACCAAAATCAATCTCTCAAATACCATAATAAATTTCTCTCATTCACCCTGATGAGACCCTTGATGCAATTCATTATTCCACCATTGATGAACAAAGACACCATTGCTTCTAAGACCATTGTAAATATCCATGCAGCTGTCACCATCTCCACTTTCTGAGCAATTGAGAAACAACTCATCAACAAAACATATAACCCCATTTTCATATATATCCTTAAGAAACTTCATTTCAACTTTCCCAGCATTCATCATAAGCACAACAAAATCAGCATCCTCCACAGTTTCTTTAAACCAAGCAACCAAATCAAACTCTTCATCTTCCCCCAAATAATGATCCATATGTTCTGTATCCGCGACATTAGCCTTTAAATTTTCATTCAATTCTGGATGATAAACAAATGTAACACGCGGTCCTTTCACGTGTGACAACATAATAGAAAAGTTGTAATGAAGAAAATAAACATTGAAATCTTCCTTATCAATTGGATAAGATTCTGGAAACCAATCATACTCTCCACCAATATTAACATAAACCAAATTCTTCTTGCCAGAAGAAACATCCTTAAACTTTGGCAAATAAGTGGTTTTTTTCTCATATGATCTTTCCTTCACAAGCGGCTCCATTAGCTTAATCAAAGGCTTAGTAAAGTTAACACTTTTGCAATCTTCTGGAAGATCATCATGATAGAGTGAAGAGCTTTTGTTTTCACTTTCAATTACTGATTCTGAGATTGATTTTTTCTTGAAAACAACAAGGCCATGATTATTGACAACACCAGCATGAACAATAGTTGAAAATCTCAACAACGAAGAAATCTGTGAAGCAATTCTTATCATGTTAATATTATTGTTATTGTTGGAATAAACACCGTCACTGTCAAATTCCAAAAGCAAAGCACCGGTTCCGTTCGGTTTAAGAACACGTTCAACTTCAAAAACAAGCAATGCTGGGACAGAAACTTTCACCAAATCCTTCGCCAAAACAAAATCGAATGAAAATTCGCGGTATTGATCAAAATTCTTCTTATTGAATGATATAAAACGTTGGTTAATGACATTGGAGAAACCAAGTTTCTGCATTGTGGAAACAGCTATGTCTGAATACTCACCGATACAGAGAGATTCTGCTTCAGAATTCAACAATAGTCGCTGACCCATTAATTTTTTAACAACACTTGATACCAAGTTGATTTCTTTTTTGCAATTTAATGAATCAAAAGAACCCCAAAAAGTGTTTAAGATCCTACTCTGGAATAAGTAAGAACCTGGTGTGAAAGTGAGGTTGTTTGAATCATCAACAACACAATCATGATGATAGGTTTTGGGAGCTATGGATCCAAAATCGATGTTGGGTAGTGAGTAAAGTAGAGAAAGTATGGAAATAGCAGAAGCAAGAAGTAATGCTTTGAAAAACAAACTTCTTAGTATTGAACCAAAAGGGTTGTGAATTTTAGAGGTTTTTGAATTGGAATCCATGGAAGTACAGAGTAGAATCGATATTGAAGTGATAGAAGTGTGTTGTTTATATAGGGAGGGATACAAGATAAGATTGTAACTGAATTAGAAAGTATATATAGAAGATTAAGATGGTAACAGAAAAGATAGAGATTTAAGTGGATGAGATAAAGGATCTAGTTTGTTAGGATTTGGTGTATTCATTCAGTTGTTTGTGATGGATGATGGATGAGGATCTATCTTTTGATTGAATGAATGAATGATTTTGATTGAATGAATGAATGAAGAAGAAGAAGAAGAAGAAGGGAAAGGAAAGGTTGAGTTTTTTGGGGGGTGTGGAAAATATTATGGGGGTAGTCAAAGGTAACAGTGACAAACTCATTGAATGGAGTGGATGTGGGGGTCTTTAATGTTTACGTGGCATGATCTTGATGATGTTGATGTCGAGCTCAACAACTTGCTAGTAAAATGTAGTAGCTCTCTTATGCAAAAAAAAACAAAAAAAAAAAATGTAGTAGCTCAAAATTTTAATTTTTTCTCTGGTCAATATCCATCCATTACTACTTCCTCCGGTCCTTTTTATAAGAAACAATTTGGAAAAAAAATTTGGTCCTTTTTATAAGAAACAATCATTAAATTTATTCTTACAATTTCATTTTTACCCTTATTAAATTGTATCCATTCCAAAGTTATGCATTAATTAGAGTGATATATTCCCTAAGGATAAATTAATACACCAAGGCTTCTTCAAAACAAAAAAAAAATACACCAAGGTTAATTTTGGAATAGATTGTAAAATTTTAGAATTTTTATTAAGAAAGATAAGATTTCTTGGTATGTGTGTTTTTTCCAAATTGTTTCTTATAATAAGGACCGGAGGGAGTAATAAAGTTGGATCCCGCTATCTACTCCTACTGGTTAGTAATTAAATAAAAATAAATAAATTATCTGGAACAAAAAAAAATTATATTCCATAAAAAAATAAAAAAAAATTATAAAGGTAAAATTAAATGTAAAATAAAAAAGACATTGGTGTCAAATTGTTGAATTAAAATTCTAGACTAGATAAAATTTGTTTGGCCTTTTATTAGGGTATTTTGTTTTTTCTAGCCTAAATATTTTTAATTTATATTTAAAATAGATATATAAAGAGAATACATGAATTTTGGTGTAAATTTTTCATAATACCAACAATATCTTTAATTTTTTTTAGTAGCAACCTTACCATAACATAAGACACATATTTTTTTAGTAGCAAAATTTTTTTATTAACAAACTGACCATAACATAAGACATATCTTCTTTTTTTGGACATAAGTTAGACGCAGGCACGCGCGGAACGCGCTTGCCTAACCCGCTAGTTTAAAATAGATTTTATTCAAATTTAACATTTATATTTTAGTTTCGAATTTTAAGGATATATTTAAAATATTTAAGATTAGTTTGTTATTTTATTTTTTGGATTACACTAAATTTTTCACCACCATTGGCGATAACTAATATCTGTCGGAAACCTGTGTGGCAGACAAGACGGATTCTCCCCTCCCAAACGAATTTTCTTCGTACGTATGAGTCAGGAATCGAACTCTTACCACATGCTTAAGGGGATAAAGATCCTTACCACTCGAACTAATTTATTGATGGTGATTAGTTTGTTACTATTTTAAAAAATATGATTTAGAATTTTATTTTATTTAAAAAAAACATAAGAAAATAAATATTATTAAAAAATGTAAATTATCATGTGGGAGAGAGGGAGAGAGAGAGAGGGAGAGGGAGGAGAGAGAGGGATAAGAAAATAATTTTATCGTAGAATTTTAAACCAAATTACTCAAATAATATATCAAAATAAACACGTAAATAATATTTTATATATATATATATATATATATATATATATATATATTAAAAAGAAAATAATCTCATGGATGACACTAGAGCTGTCAAATGGGCCGGCCCGGTCCGGCCTGGCCCGGCCTGCAGGGACCCGGTCAAATAAAGGAGCCGGCCTAGCCCGGCCCATTAACTTCATGGCCCGGCCCGATTAGCCCGACCCGGTAAGCAAAAGCCTACATGGCCCAATGGGCCGGCCCACTAATTTTCATAGTATTTTTTTTTTTGAAAAAAAAAACACATTCTACTAAATTTATGTTATATTTCTCAACTAAATCTTCAAGAAGGTAATTCGTATCCCTATATTTTCTCACATAATCTCCCAAACAACAATATCTTCCTCTTTATCCTCATCAAACAAACAAACAAATCTCCAACAAATAATCTCATTCTAATCCAATAAGTTTTTTGTCATATTATTATTATTACTACCAAAAAAAATTTCAAGTTTTATATCTTTCATTCATCCATTGTAATTTAAGTAAAAACAAAAATATAGAAAGAATATAAAAAAAATATAAAAAGATGATTTGCTTAAAAATAGGAATAAAACAGATTATAGATAGGAACAAAACACAAATAATAACAATAAAACAACAAAAATAATAAATAAAAAATTATATATGAATTTATGCATAAAAATAGGACCAAAATATAACAATAAAAAAATTATAATTTTTTTTAATTCTTTAAGGGGCCGGCCCAAAAGCCTGTGGGCCGGCCCATGACGGCCTATGAAAAGCCTGACCCAATAAGGCCCGGCCCCCTTTTTATGAAGCTCGGCCCATGTAAAATGATAGGGCTAATGGGCCGGCCCGATAGTCCGGCCCTTTTTGACAGCTCTAGATGACACCGACTAAGATACTAGTATATATATATATATATATATATACAGAGAGAGAGAGGACAAATCCGTTGACTCCAGGGGTAAGTCCTCATTGACTTACTCCGCTTAATAACTCGATATCAACATTATATTTCTTCAATCCAACCATTAAATTCAGAGTACATCAACTCCACAAATTTTTATAAAAATTCAACATCCCATCCAATGAGACAATTTGTATTCTGCCCTATATATATAACTTATAACTTATAAGACAATAGTATCTCTCAACATTATGAGACCGCGTCAAGAAAACATTATGAGACATTATGCGTTGTATCTCTCAACATCCGATCCATTCAAGTTAACTTCTCATGATATGGATGTGTGTCCTATCCAATGAGACAATTTGTGTTCTGCCCTATATATATATAAATAAACAACACACTGCTTCAAATTCAATAAAAATTCTACTCGATTATTATATTCAGGGTTAGCATCAAATTAGAAGAAAAAACTATTAACTTTCCAATTTCCATGGATTCCAATTCAAAAACCTCCAAAATTCACAACCCTTTTGGTTCAATACTAAGAAGTTTGTTTTTCAAAGCATTACTTCTTGCTTCTGCTATTTCCATACTTTCTCTGCTTTACTCACTACCCACCATGGATTTTGGATCCATAGCTCCCAAAACCTACGATCATGATTGCATCATGGAATTTGAAGATAATGATTCAAACCTCACTTTAACACCAGGTTCTTACTTATTCCAGAGTAGAATCTTAAACACTTTTTGGGGTTCTTTTGACTCATTGAATTGCAAAAAAGAAATCAACTTGGTATCAAGTGTTGTTAATGTTGGATATTTTCATATATAATTTATTTTAAAGTTAATTATTATACTATTAATTTATCATTGAATTAGTCATCAAATATTGTTGGTCCATTCCTATTTAAAAGGTGAGTTTTCGGTTAATGACTTTTAACTTTGTAACGTTTTATGTTAATTACAATTATAATCCTAATAACTAGAATTTAATGGTTGCAACCTTAATGTTTTTGAGAGTATCCAATGCCTTGTGTATATATAAGAAAGATAAACACGAGTGGATATATAGAGAAAATAAACTATGTGTGTAAATAATATAATATTAAGTTCCCTTGAGACCTTGCTAATTCACGTGCGGTGCTAGCAAGAAGTGACTGTTGTATTCTGGAGGGTATTAGCTTTGAGACCAACTGCACCGGGTAACTGACCTGTGGTGGCGAAATACTCTTAAGTCTAGTGCTTTTGCACGCCCCAGTCAACAATCCGATAAGCTTTTCTTCTTCTCTAATTTATTTTATTGTTATCAATTTTATTATCTGATGTATCATATTTATTTATACCAATGTTTATTGTATTGAAATAATTCTATGTCTAATACTTTTCCAACAGTTAAAAGATTAATGGGTCAACGACTATTGATGAATTCTGATGCAGAATCTCTATGTATTGGTGAATATTCAGACATAGCTGTTAACACAATGCAGAAACTTGGTTTCTCCAATGTCATTAACCAACGTTTCATATCATTCAATAAGAAGAATTTTGTTTATTCACTTCATTACCGCGACTTTTCTTTCGATTTTGTTTTGTCTACGGGTTTAGAGAAAGTTGCAGTCCCTGCATTTCTTGTTCGTGAAGTTGAACGTATTCTTAAACCGAACGGAATCGGTGCTTTGCTTCTAGATGTTTATGTTTATTCCAACAACAGTATAGACATGTTAAGAATTGCTTCACCGATTTCTTTGTTGAGATTTTCAACTATTCTTCATGTTGGTGTTGTCAATAATCATGGCCTTGTTATTTTCAAGAAAAATTCAGACTCAACAAAAATTGAAAGTGAAGACAAAAGCTCTTCACTCTATCATGATGATCTTCAAGAAGATTGTAAAAGTGTTAACTTTACTAAGCCTTTGATTAGGCTAATGGAGCCACTTGTGAAGGAAAGACCATATGAGAAAAAATCACTTATTTGCCAAAGTTTAAGGATGTTTCTTCTAGCAAGAAGAATTTTGTTTATGTTAATATTGGTGGAGGGTATGATTGGTTTCCAGAATCTTATCCAATTGCTAAGGAAGATTTTAATGTTTATTTTGTTCATCACGACGTTTCTTTTATGTTGTCACACGTGACAGGACCGCGCGGTACATTTGTTTATTATCCAGAATTGAATGAAAATTTAAAGGCTAATGTCGCGGATACAGAACATATGGATCATCATTATTTGGGGGAAGATGAAGAGTTTGATCTGATTGCTTGGTTTGAAGAAACTGTGAAGAATGCTGATTTTGTTGTGCTTCAGATGAATGCAGGGGAAGTTGAAAAGAAGTTTCTTAAGGATATATATATGAAAATGGGGTTATATGCTTTGTTGATGAGTTGTTTCTTAGCTGTTCTGAATGAAAATGGTGAAGTACAAACAATAACTTGTCACAGTTCCAAGACACTATAAATTCATGAATGGAACTTGAAATGCCGTCGTGTTTGATTAGTCAAAGGTTGCAACCTTCGTTTGAGACATTCTTGCATAGGTACAAGATATTTAGGCACAAACTTAGGCACACAAACATCAATTAAAAAAATTAAAAGAAAAATAAAATAGTCACATCAATTAATATAATTTTAATCATATTTTTTTTAAATTTTGTTCACTTATGTGAGTGTACGTAAGAATAATTCATTTGGGCTTGTGCTCATGTTAGCATTTCTCCCTTCGTTTATTTTTACATTAGGTTTAACTACATATTTGGTCCCTTACGTTTATTTTAGGTTTCAATTTGGTCCCCTACGTTTATTTTAGGTTTCAAGTTAGTCATTTCCGTCAATTTTGTCGCATGTGGCAGCCAATTTGCACATGTGGACTGACACGTGGCACTTGGACACATTGACATGTGTATTGTTCAAACGGTGTTAGTGACAAAACTAACGGAAATGACTAACTTGAAACAAAAAATAAACGTAAGGGATCAAATTGATACATTTTAAACGTAAGAGACCGAATTAAAACCTAAAATAAACGTAAGAGACCAAATTTATAGTTAAGCCTTTATGATATTATGGGAGTCTAGTTTATTATTGATCCGTACACCAATTATGTGTGAATAACAAAGATGGTTGCACATGATTATTGTTGGGGTGTGTGTTGTATATGTACACTTTAAGATCTGGTCGTAGTAATTCTTTCCAGTTTTTATTTGCAAAGAATGGTGGATAATCCTCAGCATGCTTTGAACATCAATCATTCATTAGTCGGTCGGGTTTATAGGACAGAGGCCAAGGCATGGGGGATTAATTTAAGGACTTCTTTACCGATTGAATAATGAAATGAAATTCTTTAAGGAGCTTAAAGTGGACTCCATGAATCATCATTTTGAAAAATTAATGTGAGTATAATACTTTGCATAAAAGTAAGTGAAGAGTGAGGACTGACGAGGTTTGTGGTATGTCACATTATAAACACGAGGCATAAAGGATATAGACATAAATTTAAGCATACATATAAATTAAAAAAATTAAAAGAAAAATAAAATAGTTAGTATATCAATTAATCTTTTTTTCTTTATTTTTTTTCTTTATTATAAGTGTGCCTAAGATAAAAAAAAAAAAAAAAAAAGAAGTCAAAATCAACTCTAGAAACAAAATCAATTCTATATCTCTAAGAATTAGTTTTATCTCATCTAAAATTGAAACCAAACATACAATTCATTTTCTTAAAATTAGATCCAACTAGAAATAACACCAGCAACTTATAAAGTCTGTATGCTACAAAATTGGGGAATTATTTGTATTGAACATGTATCATATATCAATATGAAAATTTTCTTTTGGCAACCTACTTGTTTTCTTGCACGCCCTAAAAATTTTAAAAATACCGCTGTCCGCTACTTAGGTAGTGGATTGAATCTGTTACTTATGTAGTTTGGGAGAAAAATATCAGATTCGCCAATGTCTAAGATTTTCTTCATCCGTTACTAACGGACGGTTTAAAACCATTCGTTGTTTTTCTGTGGCCGGTTGAATCCACTACTAAGTAGCGGTGTAGCAGCGGGAAAAATACGCGAGTGGAAAGCGCTCGTTAAACAATAAAGTCACCACCGAAGTTTATTTTTGAAAAGGGGGATGTCGATAAAATTGGAAATGCGTAGGACGCGCAAAAAGACCGTAGGGTGTCAAAAGGAATTTTCTATCAATATTCTATGAATACGTCCAACTACATACCCGAGAAGTATTGTCATGAACTGGGCCAAGGCCCATCTCAAGCTGGACCAAGTTACTCGATGCACATATAACAAGGTGGATCATATGATGGACTCGCCCTATCTATCAGCTAACACCTATCTCTTCCTACATAAACTTGTCTTATGAACTAAAGTTACATAAGTCACATCTTACCTAAAGTACCTTCCACCTCCGGTGATATTGACTTGATCGCCGGAGTGTGCGCAAGAACCCCTCCTCTTTCATAGTGGGATACAACCACCAACGGTCCAAAAACAACCGACCCAATAGAGCATACTGTCCAAGATTTCAAGGCCATAGAGAAGATCCACATAATTTTTTATTTTAATGAAATACTTTACGGATACATATGATATGTGCCACGAATATGAATATTTTGATCACAAATATAATTTATTTTTGTAAGTTATGATCATTATAATTATATATTAATGAAAATTGATAGATATTTCTTTTATGGGTCTTGCTAACTAGTGCCTCGGGGCACTAGTTAAGGAACTAAAAGAGAAGATAAAAGAGAAGTTATGCATTGAAAAAAATTAAAATTTAGACTTTTCATGTGTTGACTACACAATACTCTACATGTATACAGCTTTTCTACATTTGAATTCTTAACTAGTGTCCCTGAGGCACTATTTAGAGGCACTATTTAGCATTGCCTTCTTTTATTTTACAAATATTCTACATGTATACAGCTTTTCTATAACAAATGTGTTAACATATCTAGCCTTAAAGGTATAAAACCCATTCCACTAAAGGTCAAACGGTCAATTGAACACTTCAAGCTCAGTTTCATAAATCAGTTTCATAAATTCGAGTAGACTTGTTTGATACTAGTAACAATAGTAGAAGATGTCAGCAATGGAAAAGGTGAGAAACACATTAAATTACATTGAAGCCATTTAGAAGTTAGAAGAAGCGAAACTAAACAAGCATGGTGGAGTGGAGGCATTTGCTTATACAGTCAGGTGCAATGCCAACAACCAATCCATGTCAAACAGAATGTCATGCATATATATTCATATTTCTATTTTTATTTTATTATTGGAAAAACATGAAGAAAGTAAGTGAAATACATTAACTATAATATAACATTTGGACTGTACAGGAAGCTTGGGTTGTCAGTAACAGTTTATCTTCTTCACTCCTCGGACTCGGCAGGTTCAGGCCCAACTTTGATCTCCAACAGCCTCTCAACTGGTTGTCTGCATATTGGACATCTATTTGTCTGGAACCTTAAAACCTTTGCACATCCGCTACACATGCACTGCAAAAAAGACAAGAATGTGTCAACAAGGATTCAAACACTGACTATGAGCCTTAGAACTCATGACACTGTTTTGGAGAGTTTTTAAAAACAGTTTATGGCTTGTTTCGGCTTATTTTCAAAAGCACTTCAAGATAGAAGATGAAAACAGCTTATAGGTTACGCCTTGTTTCGATAAACAACTTAATTAAGTGTTTATAGCATAAAAAACTTATCATGTAAATAAAAGATAAAATTAATTCAAACTGTTTACATTTAAGTTATACTGGAGTGGAGAGCTTATTGAAATAAGTTGAAAAAGCTAATAAACATGTAATAAAATTGTTTCCATAAGCTGTCCAAGTCCCAAACAGTTTCACAAGTGCTTGTGTCAATAGATAAGCTCAAATTGCTTATACTATTACCTTAGACACAATCATTAAGTTCTCATAAAAATAGATTTGACACAAACACATGACAGAGTAACTTTTGGGTTGAGATAACAAGAAATAACAAGAAATTATAATGATCTAATCATTGACAAAATTTGGCAGCACCAAACATCAATATCATTTGACATTTCCCAATGATTTAGCATTAGTACTAGTGATATCACCGTCTAAGATCAATATCATTCTGTTAACAAGTAAAAAAAAAATTAAATCACAAAAGGAAACTGTAAATACCATGTGGCGACAAGGAAGGACAGTTGTGTCGCGAGGCTCTGATAAGCAGATAACACACTCTTTTCCGGGGTCATTCCCATCCAAGTCACTCTCTACTGAAGTTCCAATACCATATATCTCCTGCAGCTCATACCTCATTCCATTCACCAACAATATCTGCTTAACAACCTTCACCCGGAATTCTCCTTTCTCCTTCTCAAACACTGCTTGAGTTATCTGAGAGTTTGTATTTGTTTTATTACCAGATGTTGGAGTTTCATTTGTTCCTTTCACGTCACCGGAAGATGCATCTGCTTTAACTGCTACAGGATAGACGTCTAGGTCGCCCACTTTCAATAACTCGGATTCCTCGAACATTGAAAGAGTGATACCAGTTCCAGATTGTTGTCTAAACTTCTGGCCAAGACCTTGCTGGAAATTTATAGTAACAGGTGCAAGAGCGCTTTCCTTAGTCGAGTTAAGGACACAACCATCACCTTCTTTTGCAAAGAAAAGTACTGTGATGCTGCTATGGAGAAAATAGGAAACAAACATTTAGATCAAACAAATAAAAGAACTATACCACAAAATAAAAATATTCAAATGTGCATTAAACTCGTGTTCAATTTCAGTTTTGGAAAAATTGGAATTGCTCATGAAAAACATGGATAGAGACTTGGTAATGAACAGGTACATAATGTATCCATAGATCTTGCCACAGAAACCAGTTTTCATATTACTTGATGCTAACTTGGCCGTGATGTAAGCGGAAGTGTCACCAATGTCTATTTTCAACACTTCAATTTTCCTACCAGCAAGATTAGCCACCATGGATTTCAAACCAACTAACGAATTATTGGCAACTATTCTCACAACTCAGTTAACCATCTCACTTTCGATTACATGCACCAAATAATTTCACTTTCATTTGTTAAACTGTTAAACTCCAACAGTCCACGCAAAATAAGTTAAGTAATCTTTTCACCCCTTAAAAAGTAAAAGAATTAAAAAGGCACTCTCAGTAACCTCAAGGGACATTCTCAATAGATGTCACTTCAGTTGCTGACTTGGTGTTAGATTGTCTAGAGTTTGATCGGATTGAAATCCAAAATATATAAAACAGACAAAAAAATAATTCAAAAACACACAATATAGTGCTTATAAGCAAATGCGATCTTTAGCAGCAACAGACTCTGCTTTTCAATCAGGCTCCCCATATTATTATAGGAAATTGAACCCGAGTGACGCATAGATATACTTATTCAGTAAATCACAAAATATACGCAAAACATAGCTGCTCTATTTTTCATTTGAGAAATGCTATTTGCAAACCTGTCATGCACCAGTTTCCTAAGCTAGCCAAAAAAATAACATGTTATGCCGATAAGTAAATATTTACCCAAATTAGTCTACATGGACAACTATAAGAAAGCTCTCATTACAGTCCAAATTCCAGAAAGACGAGTTGTCATAAAAACTTCAAAAGAACAAGCTTATCAATACAAAACAATAAGACTAATAAACATGGTTAGAAGTATAAAATTGAGTAAGTAGCTTCACCCCTTTACATATTGTCTGTTTGTATTGACTTCATTGATCTCATTTACTAGTTTGCGCACTCGAGAAACTGTCTGGGAGAGTTTATGAGAATAACTTATACATGTTCATAAGTTGTTTTCAGTTTATTTCTATAAATTCTCTAGAATAGCTTATCAAAAATAGCTTGTAACTTATATGAATTCACCCCTTTACATATTGTCTGTTTGTATTGACTTCATTGATCTCATTTACTAGTTTGCGCACTCGAGAAACTGTCTGGGAGAGTTTATGAGAATAACTTATACATGTTCATAAGTTGTTTTCAGTTTATTTCTATAAATTCTCTAGAATAGCTTATCAAAAATAGCTTGTAACTTATATGAAAACAGTTTGACTTTATTTATATCTTTCATTGTCAAAGTAGCTTATTATAAGTCTCACATAATAAGTGCTTAATTATAAATTAACTTCTTACATCATAATCAAATAAGGAAAAAAACACTTTTACCTTCCAGAAACAGTGGCATCAAACGTAAAAGTAACAAGAAATTGGCCAGGATTTTCCTCATCAGGTTCAATCCTCAGTGTCTCCTTCTTGATGTTAACATCATTCTTTATAGTAACCGCTTTCCGATGTTCCACATAAGGTGCAGGTGGCGGTGCTGGATAGCGGCCCCACATTGGGTCCATCGCAACACGGTGATGGTGGTCATACGGTGCCGGCAAAGGCATCGGAACAGATCCCGGCGGAGGATAGTAATTCGGATAGTTTTGATACGGCGTAGGACCAGCAGGGTAAACAAATTGGTTCGCCGTAGCTTCCGGTGGCGGAGGTGGAGGAGGAGTGACCGGAGGATGAACTCGGCGACCACCTCCACCGCCACCGTGTCTCCGACGATTGTTAGAACCACTATTACCCATGAAGAAAATTTTAATGGGTTGTTAAAAAAATTGAAACTTGAAAAGAAATATAGAGAAAAATTGGGGTTTAAAAAAGGGGTTATTGATTTTGTTGTGGTGGTTCAAAGGGTGTGTGTGTGTTTTGTGTTAGAGAATACTATAATTTTAATTTAACGAAAATAATAAAAATAATAGAATTTAAGGATGGATGATAATAATTGATAGAAATGAAAGGATGAAGATGGAAGGTATAATGGGATTGCGTAAAGCTCCACCCAGTTAGAAGCACACCATTGATGGATGGATGAATGAGGGGTGGGATGTGAAGGTTTTGCTAAAGTGCATCACTTTATTATTTTTATTTTTATTGATTTTTTTAAATACACTTTATTTTTTTCTTTGTTTGGTTTGTCATTTTCCTAATTTTTTCCAATATAATGTATAAAGACCGGACCGGACCGGCCGTTTCGACCGGTTCGGCCGTGAACCGGACACAGCACCGGTCCGGAACAAGTACCAGAAACGCTAGTCCATTAAACCGGGATAAACCCACTTTGAACCGGTCTGAAACCGGTATATACCGGAAAAACCGGCGAACCGGGAAACCGGAAAAACCGGCCGGTTCTCTTCTAATAAAAAAAAACTGGAATTTCAACAAAAAAAAAAAATTCTATTTTCAAACTAGGGTAGAGTTATTCTTTTCACTGGAACATAAGTGCCAAACAGAAACATGAAAATGTCACTGTTATTTGTTTTAAGAAAAAGAAGAAGAAAAAAATACACGGATGAATTTGAGAAATTAAGGAATAGATCTGTTGTAGTCACACAATAATTTTTTATTTCTTGATGGTCATGCATAAGAAAGGAATGAAACAGATATGAGTAAAATAATAGGAATGAGAGATATTTCAATTATATGGTTTAGTTTATAATTGGGCTTTTGGGTCAATACAACTTGATAAAATAATGGAGAACTAACTTTCTTTTTTACTATGTAAAAAAAAATCAAATTATTGAGTCTAAAATTATTATTTATTCTTCAGCATTATATTTATTTTTAATTATTCGGTCCAATAACGGTTTAATAGCGGTTCAACCGATTGAACCGGTTGAACCACGAATCGGAGCTCTCACCGGTTCGATCTCCGGTCCGGTTTTTAAAACTTTATACTATAAAGTTTCACCCATAATAATGATATGTTTGGCTAATGGAATAAAGATGAAATGGGAATAAAATTAGATATAGTAAAATAATTAGGGAGGATAAAATATCCATTAATCTATCATCCATTCGTCAAAAAATTCATCCAATTTGTCCAATATACAATATAAAGTAAACTAGTGAAATAGATCTCTCGCGTTGTTCGGGTTAGACTTTGTACAAACATACATACATATAAGTATATTAATTTCAAAGTTTTTAAATTTACAACTATTATCTTAATAAACATAATAGATGAGATGAATATCAAACACAAGAATAGAAAGTTTAAAAAAACCAACGGTGTGTAAGCTTCTTGAACCCCTTAAGTAGGTGGTCGTAATGTGTATGGAAAAAAAAAAAAAACTGGTTGAGAGGGAAAAATATACCTAGTGTGCCCCATAAATTTTTCGATGGAGATTAGTCATCGTAACATTAGTGGAAACATCGTACATATATCATGACAACTGGAAAAAAAACATAACAAATAAATAGACAAAAGATATGCAAATTAACTCCTTAAAAAACTATAATAATTCCCGGAAAAAAAAACCAATTAAGTTTGAATGACTTTAAAAATATCATTATACGATATAAATTTGAATACATAAAAAGGAATAGTCGAATCATTAATCGGTTTCACGGTTATTATAGTTTTAGAAAATAGTCTAGATTCATAGGAAGATGGTTTTAATTTATGGTTGTTCTTAACAATCGAGATATTTGTTATATCATAACATATTCCCTCAATCAACATAGATCGATATTTTGAACATTGTTGCTTCATACACTGCATTAAATTTTGATTCCCTAAAATATCATGAACAATAAAAGTAAATAAAGATTAGCATAGAAAATAGTTAAGTTAATAAGAAGTCAAAAATTTTAGCCATAATTTCTATAAAGAAGACATAAAATGTGATCCTTGATGATATATTAATTTAAAAATAAAATATCTTATATTAATGGAAAAATATATTTGAGAATGGAAGATGTCATAGTATATAAAAAAAATGGTATGCAAAAAGAAGAAGTGATTTTTGTTAAATTTGGAGAATGAAAAAGGTTGATTGCTAATGTATACTTCTGTTTGTGCTAAACATAAGAGTATAGTTAAGCTTTCACTACAAGAAAATGACAAGTTATTAGCGGCCAAAAACACTCTAAAAACAGTTATTGGCGGTCCGAGAGCGCCAATAAACTGAACGTTGGTAAGTTTTGTGACGGCCAAATACGTCAGAAAAGAGATAGACGGAATTTACTGGCGGCCAAAATCACCACAAGCTTATATTTTTTGCTTAATTATCAATTCTGTTAACTAACATTCTAAAAAATCCAAGTCGAGGTCAAGAAAAAAACGATCAGCAAAATAAAAATCAATTTTACGCATTCGTTCAATTTTACATAAATAGATTATGTGTCATATATTATTACTTTTTTTCTAATGTATTTTAAGTTAAATTGTACTTTTGGCCCTCTAATTTACATAAATTTGTGATTTTAGCCCCTTAACTTTTATAATAGCACTTTTGGCACCCCAACTTTATCCTTTTGCAAAAGACTGATCCCACTTATTTTGATCAAGTTAACGCACACATGGATTGTGACTCACATGTCACGTCAGCATGTTTTGCCATAGAATTTGACGTGGCATGCGAGTAATTGTGCACGTTGCAAAACATGTTGATATAACATGTGAGTCATTGTCCACGTGTGCGTTGACTTAATCAAAATTAGTTAGATCAACCTTTTACAAAAAAAAAAACTTAAGTTAGGATACCAAAAGAACTATTATGAAAATTAAGAGGCAAAAATTACAAGTTTGTAAAAATTAGGATTCAACGTGTACTCATAACTAATTTAAGTTGCTGATACATTCTTTTCCTTGACTTCACTACGATGATAAACTATTGTTTGCCCTTCCAAAATTATGATTGATGATGAAGCAGTAATCTCTTGAACTTAAAAAACGATAGGATCGTTTCAGCTTGAGAGGGGTTTTGTTGAAAAATTTGGGTCACATGGAAATATAAAACAAAACATAAAATTGGATCATATAAAAATAAAATATAGTCAAAAAAGGTACACACCAGTACGTTTGGATAGTTAGTCAATACTAATTTAATTTTGATGAATCGCTTGTTTAAATGATGTGCAAATATTTTCTCTGCGTTGAAAATGACTTGACTTTTATTCTATGATGATGATGATGATTCTTCTACCTCTGAAATTCTCAAAAACCTTTTCTTAAGTCAATTAAGGTGTAATGGCTAACTGTATGGGCGTGCATGGTTTGGAAACCACACCATACCTAATTGATGGTTTTGGTTCTAAACCAAAACCATTTTAAAAAACAAACCGGTTATTTTTTAAAACTAATTTGGATTTGGTTATTAACCGGATCGAACCAATTTATAACCGGTTTGTAATAAAATTTAAGTTATTCACATGATCCAATTTTAAATAAGTTTTTTACTTAAACTAATTTTTTTTAGTTGATTAAAAAAAATAGATTTATTAATTATTTTAAAAACATAATTTTTCATTAATTTTATGATTGAATTGGTTTATAATCAACCCACAAAATATTTTTTTTAAACCCAAATTATTTTTTACTTAGCCGAAAACTTGTTTTTTATATTGTTTTAAAAATATTTTTTATTATTTAAAAAAAGAGTAATTTTTAAAATTAAAAAATCTGATTTTTAAATACAAAAAAAAACTAATAAATAGGAAAAAAAATTAAAATACTAAATTTTTGAAAAACTAAAAACATTAAAAACTGATTTTTTAATTATTTAAAAAAAAAACTGAATTTTTTAATTATTTTTAAAAATTAAAAACATTAAAAACTTATTTTTTAATTATTTATAAAATAATTATTAAAAATCTGATTTTTAAAATAAAATAATAATAAAATAGTATGGGTGGTTGGTGGTGGCCGGCTGCCGGAGCACCACCACCGACCGCCGTGAAAGTCACCGGAGGTCCGCCGGAAACCGCCGTCCGCCGTCGTGCCGGCGTTGACCACCGGTTGACCACCGGTCCTCCACCCCTCTTTTAATGAATTATTTTATTATATAATAAAGAATTTTAAAAAATTGAAGATTGGGCCTGAATTAGCTATTGGGCCTAAATTTTCAAACCAATTCCAAACCAAATTACAAAATGTGGTTATTGTTTATAATTGGTGTTTTTTTATTGGAGTGGTGTGGTTTTTTTTTTTTAAATGGATTTTGCAAACTAAAATTGGATATGGGTTGGTTAGTAATTTGGTTAAGGATAACCAAATTTTTTGCACACCCCTAGCTAACTGTGTATCCCTAATTTGTTAATATAGGCTCAATTTTCTTTTGTATCTCCTGTATTAGGGATAAATCCTATCCTATCCTATCCTATCCTATCATATCCTATCCTATCCTATCCTATCCTATCCTATCCTATCCTATCCTATCCTATCCTATCCTATCCTATTATACTAAAGGTTGGTGGAGTTTGGAACCAACTTTGTAAACCCTAATGAAACCCTAATTGATTTGCCCAATTGGTGATCAACAACCATGCATATTGTCCAATCATCCTTTGCCAATTTCGTCCACTCATGTGCTGCCAATTTCTATCCAATGATGATGTTCCAAATGTCTAGATGGAAAGTCTTGTGCATCCAATGTGTTGCTTAGATCATCATAGATAATCCAATTAGCACTTGACATATTTGAATGATGAGGTGACAAATGGCAAACTAGAAACACATGCATTGGTGCTCAATTTCCTGGTTAATGAAAACAATTGGCTGTTTGATGGTTTACCCAAACAATGAGTTTGACACCAGCATAATAAAACCTACATTAGGAGCTGCTTTTTCTCAAAACTTTTTCATTTCTCAACTTTCTCTCTCTCTCTCTCTCTCTCCCTCTCTCTCTCTCTCTCTCTCTCTCTCTCTCTCTCTCTATCTCTCTCTCTCTATCTTTTCTCTCTCTGGTACGCAGTCTCTCTCGCCTCTTCATGAAGAACAACAAGAACACCACCGTCTCGTCCCCGGATTCCGGCGGCTATCTATCGCGAATCCCATACTCCGGCGAGCCACCACACCATCTCGTCCTTCAACGCCACATCCACCACCATCACACCTACAAATCACTCGAAATTGTCCGCCTCCTTTATTCCGCCGCGCCTCTCACTCAGTGAAGCATCCTCGCCGATTTCATTCTTTCGATTTCAAAAGCCTCTCTGGTAATCTTTCGATTTCATTCTTTTTTCTTCTCACCGATTTCATAAGCTACTTGCATTACTTCTCACTGATTTTGATTTCTTCATTTCTTCTTCCTCTCAGGTGGGTTCAATTCCTCAAATTTTGATCTTGCATGTTTGAAATCTTCCCTGAAATTGGATCTTTGGATGTCAATCAGGTACCTAGAATAATCTCATCTCTCTTTCATACTGTTTTTCATTTTTTATTTTATTTTAATTTTTGTAGAAAAAATTCCAGTGATAAAATTGAATTTTTATCAATTGGTTCGGATTAATCAAACCCCATATGAATTTTGTGTTATTTTGTGCAAAACAAAGTTAAAGCTTTGATTTTTAATGATGTATGTTTTGTGGGTTTTGTTTGTTTGTGTTGGACACAGGTGGTTGAAGTTTCAACTTAAAATCTGGAAAACATGGATATGTTGAGTGTTGCTTTGTTGGTATTCACATCTTCACTGGCCAAAAACATGAAGATATTGTTCCTTCTTCTCATAACTGTCATGCATGGTTTTTATTTTAATATGAGGTTATCTTTTGGGTTTGGATTATATTTTTAATTAATTGATTAACTAAGATGTGTTTGTTTGTTGTTACAACAGGTTCCTCATGTCAATTGTACTCAAAAACTTGCTAAATATGAGGTAGTTCGGCGGCAGCTTCTGACACAGAGGTAAGGATTTGTTTCTATGTAATTAGAACCATAGCTATCACTAATTAGCTGCATACTACTCTTACCAAATAATTATTGATTTGTTTCTTTGTTAAATTTTGTAGCTTTACGGTACTGTTTCGATTTTTTTGATTAAAGATTACATTTTTACTTTGCTTTGTTTGAATTTTTTTTTCTACTCTTTTTATCGTTTTTGATTCATGGGTTTGGAAATTTGATATGAGTATATTTTGTATGATATTTGGGGTAGGGTTATGGAGCAAAGTCTGCTCAAACTTTTGGTGGAGTGGCTGCATCAGATGGATTTTATACTCCTGATTTCAAAGGGGATTTCTCCCTTTCAATAAACTTATATAAGGAAGAGTTTTAAAGTTGTTGAATAATTGGTAAAATGTCTCCACTATTTTGGTACTGTTGAATAGTTTGAACTGTGAATTTTTTGTGAAGTGGTTGTTGATGCATTATATCTATTTGGTTTGGATGACATATTTTACATCTATCGAAGTATTCTATTGGACAAATCTCCTTTATGTCCATGTTTTCTCAGTCTCTTTTTTTTTTTCCACTTTTCTATATGCTTGAGTAATATATAAGGGTGAACTTTTAAATAAAATAGCTTGAAATTTCATGGACTTCTTTTTCCCTTTTCAAGAAAGCTATTAGGATAGAGTTTGAAGCTTAGAATTTGGAAGCATTTGAAGCTTATAACTTCAAGCTGTAAGGATACAGTTTGAAAGTATTTCATGGAACTGATACATTATTCCTAAATGGTGTGAATATGAAGCCTAGAATTTTAGTGAATTAACACAATGCATTTACTCATTGTATTTTTCCTTATAGGTTGTGTTTGGAGCAGATGACATAGCTTACCAGTAATAATGCAATGAGTCTTTTTGCTAAGATTAAAGGGAAGCAAGAGGAGTTCAAAAGTCCACGTTCACTTGGAGAGGTATAAACAGATATAATTTCCTTAGTTTATCCCCTCCTTTGTATGATTCTTTTGAAATCCTTTTATTAATTACTGATTTTGGATTTCAAATTACATATTTTTGTCTAATTTGAATGTGTTTTTGTTTGTGTAGGGCATTATTTTCCAAAATCCTCAATTTTAGTCTCCTCATTTTATTTTCCATAATTTTGATTTCTCTATTTTAAAAAATAAAATATTGGGTCTCCTTTTTATTTGGTTTTTAATTTTTATGATGTGGCACTATATTGTTGGGGTTGATTGCAATGTAAGTCCCACATTGCTAATGAAAGAAGAAAAAAAAAAGGTCAAAGAAATTATATTGAAGAAGTCCCACATCGCTTAGAATGATGAAGCAGTGGGAAAATCAAGGCTATATAATGAAGAAGAAATACTTTTGTATCCCTAGAGCTAGTTGAAGGTGGAGTTGTTCATCTTGGTGACGGAAAGCTTGTAAGGTTCAAGGTATGGGTGAGTTTCTTTTAACATAATGCGAGGTATTTTCTTGAACTTTGATGCATAGATAGTAGGTAGATACTTGTTAGATATTTCTACTATTATTGGTTATGCATCTGTTACTAGTGGTAATTCTCATGTTTTGGTTAAGTTGTGGATCTTCGGGTGGGTACTTGTTAGTGACATGAGTTTAGTTGGACTAGTGAAATAAGATTTACTAGGTGGTGTAACTAAATTGGAATTGTTGGACCCTAACAATGGCCTGAGGTGATTTCATAGATGTTTGAAGTTGTTCAAGTGACACATTGGCATCAGTTGACATGGATGCAAGGTGTGTGATGATAGCGTGCGGGCATTGGTTGGCATTGATGCAAGATACGCGGTTATCTTGATGGCTGATGAACTTCCGGAAAAAGCCAACATGGAAGTTGCACCATAAATTTTCAGCGAGGTTTCGAGATGAAATTCTCGGGATGGCTTGGTTCCAAGTGAAAAAAAATCTTGGGATGGTTTAGTTTCAAGTGAGGAAAATTCTTAGGATGGTTTAGTTCCAAGTGGAGTGTACTCTTTATGGTGGAGTATGATAATTTAATTTGTTGGTATAGACAATGAGAATTATGATTGTCGGTGAAGACAATGATTGTCGGTGACGACAATGATTGTCGGTATAGACAATGAGAATTATGATTGTCGGTGAAGACAATAATTGTTGGTATAGACAATGGAGCGGAAGACAATGATTGTCGGTGTAGACAATGAAGATTGAAGACCATTACAATCAAGGTGAAGATTGTTGGGGTTGATTGCAATGTAAGTCCCACATTGCTAATGAAAGAAGAAGAAAAAAAAAGTCAAAGAAATTATATTGAAGAAGTCTCACATCGCTTAGAATGATGAAGCAGTGGAGAAATCAAGGCTATATAATGAACTTAAGTTCTTTGTTTATAATTACACCAGTCACTAGCACTTTAAGCTTATATCTGACTTTTTTTTTTGTTTTTCTCTTGTACTCTTTTATTAGAGTGTTGTGAGATGTAGTTAGGTATTTGCTTTGGAGAGTGTGAGTGTGTATTGGGGTCATGGGGTGTTTGAGAGTGAAGTCTATGTGTTGTAACAATTTTCACATAGTGATATTCTCTTGTTGTCGGTTTTGACAACGACCGTGGTTTTTTCTCCGATTTTGGAGTTTCCACGTTATATTCTTGTATTGTGCTTGCATTCTTTTATTTTCTCTATACATGTTATTCCCAACATATATGTCATTGTTGACCATGTTTATATGGCTATCACAACACATTTATCTTTATTTATAATTTTTTTTTATACTTATTTCTAGTTCTTTAAATACGCTCTTTTTACTCTTAGTTGTGTTCAGGCACGACTTAACATGATGTTTTATATTTTTCACAATAAAGTCCCTTTATTATATAATGATAATGATATAATTAAGATACTTTTTTTTGGGTACGAGAGCAAAACCAAAGGTGGACAAGACAAGTTGAGATTCTCTCCATTCTTTGTTTTCTCTATTTATTTCATTATTAAAGTTTTGAAAATATAAATGTAATGATGTGATATTTGGTGGGTCCAATTATTTAATATATATAAAATTCTTCAAAACTATAGTAATGAAAAGAGACAATGGAGAAAACAAATGAAGAGGATTCTAACTCGGACAAAACATGGCCATATCCCCTCCCTCTTCTATATTTTAATCACTCAATCATATATTATATTATGAATTATGTCGACAAAAACACTAAGGTCAGCATTATCATATCTACATTTTAGTCTCATCTTAAATTTTGTCACCCAAATCAAACTGTGATTACGGATTATGTTGATGTGAGTGCTAAACAACGTTATCTTATCTAAATTTGTGTCATCCAATCGGATAATAATTACACGTTATGTTGATGTCACCATTATCATATAATATTTTTGACGGTCTAGAGTTTGCAAGGCTATGTTATTTAGGAGAGAAATTAATTTGGAGATTAGGTTGATATCTATTAAAATAAGTTTGGAAAGACAACATTTCTTTTAAAAAAACAAAATAACTTAAAAGATGTGCAATATAGATCGTAGGTAGATAATCTATAACAATATATAAAAAGGATAAGTGAGTTTGGGATGGACTTTTTAATATACCTATTTTACCCTTGACTTAGTTTCACAACAACTAATCAATTTTAAAAAAAATAAAAAATATATTCAAATCATAAAAATGTGAATAAGTGGCAAATGGGTTGCCTATATATGAATGATTACCAACTTAATACTACATCTATACTATATAAAAAGATAATACAAATATTTTTGGTGTCGATTTTTCATAATACCAACAATATCCTTATTTTTCTAGCAATAAAAATATTTTATTAACAAATTCATCATAACATAAAACATTTTTTTGAACATAAGTTAGACACAGGCAGGCGCGGAACGCGCCTGTCTGGCCCGCTAGTAATAATAATAATAAAATAAAAAAGAATGTGAACGTTGTTAGTAGTAGTTACACCCGGTGGATTTTAGGGTGAGAGTTCAATTAAGTCCTTCACCGGTGTACCACCAATTTTGACCATTAGATTAAAAAAGCCCCCATGATTATATTATTCACTGCCGCACTGAATCTTGCATCCACACTCTTTCTTCTCCATCGGATTTGACAGCCTTTGCAATTGAAAATGGGTATTTCTCATTAATGTGTCTTCCATACATTGATTACAAGTGAATATAAACATTATGCAATTTCTATTTCAATTTGATCTCCACTAAGGACGTTTTTTTTTTTGTTTTGACTTGTATGGATATATTTAGTTTTCTTTAATATTGAAATCGGAATCTGGGTTTTTAGGAATTTCCCAACAAAACTTGTTTATCTGATATTTGCTTGAACGTTGATAGACACATAGAAAATTCAAAACCAATTTTTTTTCTCACATAGAAACTCGTTTTGTTGAACCTTCTCTCATATCCTTTTCAATATACAACCACAACACCAAGTCTAAAGTCTAATAATTCATCATAAATAAATGTCCAATCTTCATTGCCGAAAGATCCAATTCTTTTGTGCAGTTGTGTTTATTTTTTAATATTTCCAATCCAAATTCATGGAAAGCGTTACTTTAGTTTTGGAAGAATTTTGTTCTACCATTTTTGTTCAAATAAACAATGTTAATAATGCAAGGAATTCAATTTTTTATAGATAAAAAAACCCTAATTATTAAAGAGACATTAAACACCGGTGAGGAAGAAAGAATTTGGGTGGAGAGAAAGAATTTGTAGTGTTACAGGGAGGATATATAAGATTTTATTTGATTATTTATTTATTTTTATAAAAAAAAAAACTATAAGATCCAGTGTGGTAATGAAAAAATGGACCATTTAATCCAATGATGAAATGACGTTGTACATCGGTGAAGGGCTTGGTTGCTCCCTCATCTTAGAATCCACTAGTTACACCCAACCATTATAAAAATAAATTTTCAAATTTCCATTAAACTCTTGTCAAAAAAAAATATTCATTAAACTCACATTAATTTTTTTGTCAACTTTATCACTTAATTAATACCATCTTGTCATAATTAATCACCATAATAAAAGTCATTTTTAACCTATATAATTATTGGTGGTAAAGAAAATAGGTAGTTGGGATGTGACACATCTATGAAAATAGCAATTTTGTTTAACGATAAATTGTTAGTATATTATCCGACTCACACCGTTTCAAAATATATGTAAAAATCTTTAATCACAATTTTGATTATTAATATTTTTAATTGTTTATTAACAAAAATTATAAAAATTTAATATTTTGAAAATACTCATCAAAATAAATTGAGCAAGATCTTATATGCTAATATTTTCATCAAAACAAATTGAACAAGATCTTATATGCTAATATTTACATTTATATATTATTAAAAAAATACGGTCAAAACAAGATAAATGAATATTTTATTTTTATCAAACAAGATCTTATAATTAGGAACGGAGGTAGTACTTAGATTAGTTTTTTCTTCTTAGGCAAACTCAAAAACTTGGTCTTTCAAGCTTCTTAACCCTTAACTATCCCACCTCACAAAAGTAACACTTTTTAAAAAGTGGAGATTTTATTTACATATAAAGTTCATTCATTTTCGATAATCTATTAGAAGTTTATCATATATAAATGGTCAAATGCATTCATAGATTTTTTAGTTTCACGTTTATTTATAATAGTTAAGTTATTTAAGTGTTTTAGATGATAAATATGTAATTTAAGATTTTTAGCAAACAAATTGTTCATTTAAATTTCTAACTTCTTGTACCGTTGTTCATCTTTTATTTATCCTCCCTTTCAATGAGTTTAATTGTTGTGCACTGTCAGTGTAAAGATTTCTTACACATACATCTAATGATGCGTTGTCACGTCATTTAATTAATGTGACTCATCATGTGTTTTTAAAAATCATACATGATGTGTTGGTATATAATTAAACGCATGTGTAAAATAACTTTACACGTCACTGACAGTGCATATAAATTAAATTCCCTTTCAATTAGGTCTTAATATTCTAGGTCTCATAATTTACATCAGATTATGCGTCAAATTCGTCATAATTAACCGTTTGTAAACGTGAGATAACCATAAAGATAATCTCGTGAAATAAGGTACAAAATTAAAGATCTATAAGACCTTTGAATACATTTAACCTATATCAATATGAATTTAATTTATATACACCGTCGATGTAAAGTTATTTTGCACATGCGTCCAATAACATACCGACACATCATCTATGGTAATTAAAAACACATGATATATCACATTCATTAAATGATGTGGCAACGCGTCATTAGATGTATGTGTAAAAAAAAATTACACCAACAGTGCACAACAATTAAACTCTATAAATATATATAAAATGTCTTCAAAAAACCAGTTTCAATCATCTAACATTTATTCATCATGCGGTGAGAGTTTAATCTTTACTACTATTAAAATAATTTTATTTTTAAATGCGACGGTTATTATATAACAAAATAATCTTAATATTATTTTTCTTATAGACAAGATTTTGTCTTTTTTTATTTTTTGACTTAATGGATTTTGTCTACTCTTTTGTTTTTTTTTTTGGTACATAGATTTTGTCTACTCTAGTCTTGTCCTTTTCTAACCTCAACTTGTATACTCCCAAAATTAATCCGTCGTCAAATATGACTTGGTTAAAAAAGAAGAAGAAATTAACAACAAGAATTCCTATAAGAATTTGTCAAAGGATAATTAATATTTAGAGCTTACTTTGCTAGACCAAACGTGTATTGTTT
The DNA here is from genome assembly GCF_020283565.1 of Trifolium pratense. Classification (NCBI taxonomy): domain Eukaryota; kingdom Viridiplantae; phylum Streptophyta; class Magnoliopsida; order Fabales; family Fabaceae; genus Trifolium; species Trifolium pratense. Next base: position 44,235,290 of record NC_060059.1, on the reverse strand, counting down.
CTTCTACCCTGTTCCTTCAAACATGTCATTCTCTTCACACTCACACTTTTCCCATATATACACCCAAATTCAATAACCAACCATACTTTTCTGTTCTTTAGCTATGAAGTTCTCAATTTTTTCTTGTTTCTCTTCTCAAAATAACAACAACAAAAACGGTATCTATAATATATAATATATACCTTAATTAAAGACTCAAACTCTGTCTTGTTCCTTTCAATTCTTCGGTTTTTGTTCATCATGTTTTGATCTGTTTAGTTTATATATGCAGATTACCCCGAGGCAGAGAATGATGGAAGCTTTCGTGTATTTACTTATCATCAATTGAAATTAGCTACTGGTAATTTTGGTAACAAGATTGGAGAAGGTGGATTTGGCTCTGTTTATAAGGTAATATTTATTTACATTTTATTTAATCATGATTTTTATTTTATTTTTAAGAGTCTAGTACCAAAGAAAATGGGTATTACGAGTCGATGTGTTTTTTTGTTCAAATAGTCTGGTGACCAACTTGATGACAGAACTGACCCCGAACCAGATTAAACTGTCGGTGAAAGCCAAAAAAATAGTTTGGTGATGAGAATCGCTCACATTATGTGTGGAAAGGTGAGAAATTGCGGGTTCAAATATGTGCCCCTACTTAGTTGGTTCAGTGGTGATTGACCTAAACTTAGTAGGGAGGACCACAATTCGATCCCCACAACCGCTATCGGGAGGAGGCTAAAACCACTTGATGTCAGAACTGACTCCCGAACCAGATTAAATTTGTGGTAAAAGGCAAAAAAAAAAAAAAAATATGTGCCCCTACACTTCAAATGTCGTTGCAATTTTTTACCATGAGTTGTACTATTGGGCCAAAGTAATTTTAATTTGAGAATTGAGACTATGTGGTGGCATTGAAATGAACTACAGAATGCAATTAGTTATTATTGTAATTAAATTATGAAAATTAGCTTATTAGTAGTTATGATTATTTGATGGAAAAACTGATTGTGGTTGACTTGAATTTTAAAGGGGAGGCTCGTGGATGGATCTTCTGTGGCAGTGAAAGTGCTTTCTATTGAGATTGAATCGATGCGAGGAGAGAGGGAATTTGTTGCAGAATTGGCTACACTAGCAAATATAAAGCACCAAAATCTTGTTAGCCTTAAAGGGTGTTGTGTTGAAGGGGCAAAAAGATATTTAGTCTATGATTACATGGAAAACAATAGCCTCCATCACACTTTCTTAGGTAATTCATTTTAACTTCTCATTCTATTTATACTTTTATGCTTCTAGATTTTCCAAACAACTGTTTGCATTTTGCAACAATTGATGGTAGAAACCAGTGGCGGATCCACCGCCTGGGCACTTTCCCAAGCTCTGGTAAAAAAATTTGGTAGTTTAAGGGATATTTTAGGACAAAACTGAGATTTTTCAGTGCAAAACTGAGATTTTGTCCAGACTTTATAAATTTATTGACTCCGCCACCGGTAGAAACCCATGTTTTAAAAATCGAACCGACATTGTTCTAGACCTATGAGTCATGTCTCAACTGTTTTAAATTGCTTGAAGCGGCACAAAACTACAACAGAACTGTCAAAGTGACTGAACCATAGCAAAGGTCGATTGTGGCTGAGTCATAGTAAAGGTTCATTTGGTTGACCTGTCCGGTTCGGTTTTTAAAACAATGATAAAAACACTACACCAAGTCCACTACACTGCTTTTCTGAATCTACGGAGAGGCCTTTTAACTAAGGAAAAAACCGTGAAAAAAACTTACGCAAGACCCAAAATAGGCAATACCTCAGAAAAGCGGTTTAGCATACTTGAGTTTGGAACATTATCTAAATGAGTTATATATATAACATCCACAATAAACTCACCTAGAAATAAACAATTTCCGTTATTGTGGCTTATGATTGACAGGTTCTGAGGATAGAAGGATGAGATTCAGTTGGGAAGCAAGGAGGAATATATCAATAGGTGTGGCTTCTGGAGTTTCCTATCTCCATGAGGAGTTGAAGCCTCATATAGTACACAGAGACATCAAAGCCAAAAATATACTCATTGACAGAAATTTTACACCAAAAGTTTCCGATTTTGGTTTGGCCAAATTAATGAGAGATGAAACATCTTACATTAGCACTAAAGTTGCGGGGACATTGTAAGTGTGAACACATTAAGAAAAACTATACAATGATTAATAATTTCAATCATTTTTATTCATTGACTTATGGTACTTTTTCTTATTAAAATATTTACAGGGGTTATTTGGCTCCAGAATATGCTAGTTCAGGACAACTAAGAAGAAAATCAGATGTTTATAGCTTTGGAGTATTGCTTTTACAAATTGTTACTGGCTTGGCTGTTGTTGATGCTTATACAGATATTGAACGTTTCATTGTAGAAAAGGTATGAAAATTAGAATCATAAGGTTATTTTACTTTGTAGCAAAGCTATAGCCTATAGGAATTTTGTGGAAAAAAAATAGTGAATGATCACTACAGCGTGTGTAATCCAAGTCCACCATCTGGATCCGTTGCAGTTAAAAATGCCTGCAGTTTCACGCATTAATTAATCTCAACTGTTGATTTGAGATTGGGCGGCTGACATTGCAGCTTCACTAAATTATAACCAAATAATATCCACCATTAAATTAAGATCGTACGGTTAAAATCAACTACTGCGGCACACAGTTACAGCGTGTAATCCAAGTCCACCAATATCTTCTATATTAGACAAAACATGCATTTGCTGCAACTAATTATCCCAACCGTTGAATTCCGCTTACATTTAAAATTTGATAAATTGCATGCAGAATTCAAGCTTAAAATTTACATTGTCTGATCTTAAACTAACGAACTTAACTGCAGCAATGCATACTTTTACAAACTTGATTTTAAGACTTCGATTTTAAAAATTATTTTAAAATTTATTGGTTTTATAATTATGTCAACCAACAATTTTATGAATCCAGATTGTCTGTGACCGTGCGGTCATGAAATCTGTGACGTCCAAATTTCAAGATCATTAATTTTAGTTTTTAAAGAAAATCAAAATCTACTTGAGATTTGGACAGTCACGGATTTTCTGACTGCGTGCTTGCATTTGGTCAGTCACAGCAGACATTTTGGATTTCAATTTCATGTATACTTATATTGTCAATTTCTTCTATGCGAATTTCAATTTAATGCACTGAATTGTCAACGAAAGAGTTAAAACCAAAAGGTGTTCCCTTGTTTGTGATGGTATGTAAAAAGTTGGTCAAAGTGATTAAATGTGAGCTTGTGTGTATGCAGGCTTGGGCAGCTTATGAGGCCAATGATCTATTAAGAATAGTGGATGCTGTGCTTAATACAAACTATTCAGCAGAAGAAGCCATAAAATTCCTCAAAGTTGGATTACTTTGCGTGCAAGAAACTGCAAAACTTAGACCACGAATGTCAGAGGTTGTAGAAATATTGACCAACAATATTGATACTATGAAGGATGTTCACATTTCAAAACCAGGATTTGTTGCTGATCTCAGAAACATCAGAATAAAACAACACATGACAACAGACTCGCCGCAAGGATCTAGTTCTTCAGGAACAAGCTTTGCAAGCTCCGTTTGGAGTGTTAAAAATCTCGCTCGTTGATTTAGATCAATAAATCAGACATATTCTATTTAAAATATATATATAAATATATATATTTTGCTACATATGATTTTTTTTTTCACCTTCGTGTAATTTTGCACGGGTTTTTTACTAGTTTAGGAATAGGTTGGTGTCAAATTAGTCACCATGTATAGATAGCAATAGCGCTTAAGAGATTTATTAAATTGAAATGTTCATAATCATTTTTTGTTCTTAGGATTGGTAGAATTGTTTTCAGTTTAAATTTTTGTGTGGAATTGCTTCCTATGTACTAAGAATTATTTTTTCTGACTTGCATTGGCAAGTGGAGGGACATGCAATTTTCAATATCTCTAGTTGACATTGGATATTGATGAAGAATTTAGAGCCTGTAATTTTTTTAATCAATTTTTCAAGTTAGTTGAACTTGAATAAAGCCATTTATTGTGGAAAAGACATGACAGACAAAAGAATTGTCACCCTGAATTCTTTTGCAATAAACAATTCATTTTGTTGTAGATAATGTTTTTCATTTTGATTATGCTATCCTTGTCACTGATATATAGTGTGGCCAACATGTTTCTTCTTCAATTACAGTACTAATCAGTGTTGGTTGAGAGTAAAAAAAATTCACAAAAATAAGTTATTTTACTGGTTTTCAGTATTTTTTATTTTACATGTTTCTATTCATATTATTTTCTTTCATATTATTTTTTTTCAAATAGTTTGGTAGCTAAAAAATTTACCTTAAAAAAATGAATAAATAGAGTGTCCGAAAATTCAAACCACGGCTTCTTCACATATAGTGCAAAGTTCCTACCAACTAAGTTATGCTCATTGGAACTTATATAGTGCAAGAGGTGAAATAGGCTAGGCCGAGCTAGGCTTTGTCAAGCCTGTCAAAAAATCGAAAGTTCGAGTCTGACATGTGACCTATCATAGACTTAATTTTTAGGCCTGAGCCTGACCTTTTGAAAGTCTGATGTGGTATGTTAGTCTATTTAAAAGTCTATTTCACATGAATATATTTAAATAAATAATTATACTTATTTTTAAATATAATAATGAACTAATAAACCAATGTTCCTTTTGATATTTAACATGATATTTCAGAGAATTTGACTATATATGTCATCATATTTCAATTCTAGTTTATAATGATACATTTATATACGTTAAAAACTAATGTAGATTAATAAACTTAAACTACTGCAAAAAAGTTAATAGATTTATATTTTAATCAAACAACAAATTTTAATATATAAATAATAATCGTAATAAAAACATTATTCATATTAACTTAAATAGGTCGGCCTAGTATAGGCCTTAAAGACTTTTTTAATGGTCTGCGGTCTAACCTTTTTAGCTAAATAGGTTTACAAAAAAACATTGTTCTGCTCTATTTATAGAAATAGGCTGACCTGGCCTAAACCTATGTAGGCTAGGCCATATGCCCAAGTAGGTCGGCCTGATCTATTCCCACAGCAATGTCCCTCTTATTAATAATTTTCTACATAAGAATTTATTTTAAGTGTTTGTTTGATTTAAAAAATAGTAAGTAATAAGTATTGGACAAAATAAATAACATATGACAAAACTTTAAAGTGTTAATTTTTTGGCTGATAGTATTTGATAGATAAAAGATTATTTTACTATTTTTTAAATAACTTGTACTTAAAGCAACTTTGAATGGTTCAGTGAAAAACAACAAAAAGTTTAATTTTTTATAAAACTGCCGTCAATTTGTTGGGTCTCAAAAGCAATTTTGAAATAAAAAACTATATGGTTGAAGTTATGTTATTCGATCCTTTATTTCTTTAGAAAAATAAAATGTATCTTAAAAATATTGTAACAAAAACAACGCAACTTTGAATTTCATTACGATTTTGTCTTAGGAATCAAACCATTTTCACACCATTAAAGGAATTTGTGTAGTCACAGTTTGAAAACTGTTTAGCTCAATATTTTATGTTTAAAAGATTCATTGAATTTTTTTTTATTTACTATCGATATCAAACAGCAGCAGTCTTGAGCGTGCCTGACCGTTAGAGTGGAAATAAGTTGGATCGAGTTAAACTTTCTCATATTACAAGAATACCTCAATTTATTGGCAGATTTAAATAGTTGGTCTGAGTGACCGATGTTGGAATATTTTATGATATTCTAATAATATTATGTGGACAAATATCTTTATATAATTATATTAGCTATTTATCAATTAGGAGCCTTAATTGATTAAGTGATTAAATAAAATTATAAGGCTAATTAGATTTCTATTTAGAATTAATTAATTAATTATTTGGATATGAGCTCAATATGAGTGGATGCCAGGATGACCCATTTCGAAATAATGGGAACCCTAATTGGCCATCACACTATATATAGGCTATGGTCCCCAATATACCGGACACACCGCATATCGACTCTTACCCCCATCTGAAGAGTCATAAAGGCATAAGGAGTCCTGGTTGAGGAAGAACCACAAGGCAACGGGTGTTCGTCATCCGATTCTGTTTCAGGTCAGTTCATCAAGTGGATTCATCTATCCAGGTATTCCTATGATCCTTGATAAATCAACATGTCGTAGATCCTGTTTTATATACATGCTCATATGTTTATTTGGCTTCCGCACTAAAGTAAGATTATGGATTTAATCTTTATTGTTGAGCATGTTTTATATGATTAATTATAAATTAATTCCAACAAGTGGTATCAGAGTTTGATTTATTTGAATTGCTTAAATTATTCGTTTGAATCTGGTAAAATAAAGTTTCGGTGGCTTTGTATATATTTGGGCGATCATGTACTTATTTGTTACTCTACCCTGATTTATAGTTTACTGGAATATACTATTTAGTAGGCATTGCAGTGACTTCTCGTTGATTATCTATTACTATAATTTTGACAAGTAAAACCAAGATCAATGGGCTAAGGTGATAAGTGAAAGAATGAATATGCTTTCTAATTTTCTTTTGCTGGAAACGTGAATATAGATAGTGTATCATTGTTTGTTATATATATTGCATGTATGTATATATAAACGCATGATATAAGGATAAGGATTTTAACTAGAGAAACAGGATAGGATAAGCTTTAGGATTAACTTATCATATCCTGTTGTGTCACCAAACACTGGATTGAGACAGGATATGATATAGTTATCCTATCCTGTCTCTTATCCTATGTACCAAACGGGCCCTAAGGTTTTTGGATTTTTATTCAGTTGGTACATGATACGGAACTTGAACCAGTAATTAAGGATCATTGTATATAGAGGTGGGAATAGGCTAGGCCGAGCTAGGCTTTGCCAAGCCTGGGCCTGGCTGTCAAAAAATCTAAGGCCTGAGCCTGGCCTGTGGCCTATCATAGGCCTAATTTTTAGGCCTGAGCTTGGTCTTTTGAAAGCCTGATGTGGCCCGTTGGCCTGTTTAAAAGCCTATTTCATATGAACATATTTAAATAAAGGGTTAAATATGCAAAAGGTCCCTGCACTTACGAGTCATTTGAGTTTTAGTCTCTGCATTTTAAAAACATTTCATTTTGCCACTGCACTTTCATTTTACTTTAAAAATGGTCCCCAGACCTTTTTTTGTTGTTGAAATGACACATTTTTGATGATCTGTCACTGTTGACTGGACTTTAGAGTTGCAGTGAATCGATCAAAATACCCTTAAATAAGTAATTTTTTAAAAGTAAATAAAATTGACACATCATAAAAAAATGTGTCACTTCAACAAAAAATGGGTTCAGGGACCATTTTTAAAGTAAAATGAAAGTGTAGTGGCAAAATGAAAGGATTTTAAAATGCAGGGACTAAAACTCAAATGACCCGTAAGTGCAGGGACCTTTTGCATATTTAAGCCTTAAATAAATAATTATATTTTTTTTAAATATACTTATGAACGAATAAACCAATGTTCATTTTGATATTTAACATGATATTTTAGAAATTTTGACTATATATGTCATCATATTTTAATTCTAGTTTATAATAATACATTTATATATGTTAAAAACGAATGTAGATTAATAAATTTAAACTACTTAAAAAGTTGATAGATTTATAATTTAACCAAAGTACAAATTTTAATATATAAATTATAATCTTAGTAAAAATATCATTCATATTAAGTTAAATAGGCCGGCCTAATAGGCCTCAAAGGCTTTTTTAATGGCCTGCGGCCTGGCCTTTTTAGCTAAATAGACTTATAAAAAAGTCTTGGCCTGCTCTATTTAAAGAAATAGGCTGGCCTGGCCTGAGCCTGTGTAGGCTGGGCCTTAAGGCCCGATAGGCCGGTCTGGCCTGTTCCCACCTCTAATTGTATAGTAATGCAAATTAAGAAAATTAAGGCCAGAGGAACGTTCATTCGGTTTTGGAACGTGATATTGCCTTTGTTTCATTCTGGTTCATTGTTAAAATCAATTCTTTCAATTTAATTTATCTATAAAGTTGCTATTGTTATAGCAAACAAAGATTTATTCCGAAAATAAAATTAAAGTTTCCGTTGTTTTTGACTAATTTTAAATTAGATTTTTGGTTTTCCTTATTTATAAAGTTTATTGTCTAAAAATTAGGAATTAGAGTTAATTTTGGCGATTAAGTTTTTCAAATCAAATTTTCCGATACTCATTTATAAAATTTGTTGCCTAAAATTAAGGGTTTGACTTTTAGGCGATTATGACTTATTTTGAAATTGGAAAGATTTAATTTTTAAATAAGGATTTTAATTTGATGATTATTCGGTTTTTCAAATCAAATTTTCGGTTTGACTTCAGCTATGAAGTTGATGTTTTGGGTTTAACTATTTGTCCACTGTTATTGCAACTACAAATATATTGTTAGCAAATAAAGATATTTGATTTGAAATTATGAATTGATTCATCTTGTACTTAAGGTTTATTTTGAGAAGGCATATAAAGATTCAATATATATATATATATATATATATATATATATATATATATATATATATATATATATATATATATATATATATATATATATATATATGAGTCATGCTAAACAGTGCCCCTGGGGCACTAGTTAAGCATACTAAAAAAGGAAACAAATGATAAAGTTAATAATGAGAGAGAATAACTTTTCACATCATTAAAACATTGAATGCACAATTTACGAGATAAAACTTCTATATTTGTATCATTAACTAGTGCCCCCGAGGCACTGTTTAGCATTTTTCTATATATATATGTGGTTATTATATATATTTTTTAGAAAATTAATTGCCGTTAAATAGCAATTAATAAGGATTCTCAAAATATTTTTATCTAGTTTGTTATGTACAGAAAATAAAGTGTTTGATTCTTTAAATTTTGGGAAAATATAGATTCTATAATTATTTGTTTATTTATAGAATATAAAATTTTATTTTCCTCTACTTTGGAAAATATCATTCTAGAATTATTTGTCTATATATGTGAATCAATTGTGGCATGAATATTAGTTTTTTGTTATATATAAAGATTTAATTTTTTATTTAAAATTAAATATTTAGTTTATAGCATGATTATGATGTTTGAGTTTATTGTTATTATGTTACTACAATAATTTTCTTTTATCATGCTCTTTGGATATATCTCATGTCAATTTCAGTTTGCTTGTGAGTTTGTTCTCACATTAAGGGATGCCGAATAATCTTATGATTATCATGCAGTGTCATAAAGGAATACGGCCTACATTTTGTGGGTAGTGCCTTGTAAATTTAAGACTTTCCCATTTGATTTAATAAATTGTCAGGTGAATTTGAATGAGTTGGTTGAAACAACAAGTTGCAAAAGTAACCTCTATTACGTAGATTTGATTCAATTAGAATCACATAAGGATGTATAAAATTATTCATACAAACTATTTTGGTATGAATAATTTTATATTCCTTATGGACTATGTCGCGTGATTATGAAGTTTTGAATTCCAGAGTCATTGGAGGTGTTATTTCAGATGACATAATTTTTTGTCATGTTTTCTTTGCTTAAATTAAAGTGCTTCTAAAGCAATAAAGCGAAAAATAAGCTATCGTCGGAGAGATAATATTTCATTCGGAGTATTAAGCAAAGAAAATCTCAAGAGTACATTAGGTAACTATTTAATCTTGCTAAAATGATATAATTTTGACAATCAAGTTACTTTGTCGAAAATTTAGCATATAGTGTTCTATTTGCACAATTAGTCTTATAACTATTAAAGTTAGAAATGATTCTATAGAAATGATTCTTTAATAGAATCATTTTATAAAGTGTGCAATAAAGAAACAGTTGAAGCAAGAGAAAATAAAATAGTGCTCATTATGTAAATACCTTAAAGGATAAAGGTAAATGAAGAATAATAAGAAAATATGATCTAAACTGACAAATTTTCAATGATGTTGAAAAACACATCAATCTAGTGGGGAAATAAGTCGGTGAAGATTGATGATTTTCAACTATTTGTTAGATTGTTGTTACTTTGTATTTAAAAGACAATTTGGTGAATCACCATGTGAATTAAATATTGTTTTAATGTTATAAATTCTTTATTATTATTTTGATACTTAGATATTCAATTTGTCTTTTAAATAAAAATACTATTATAGTCAATTCAGTTATGACTTGTGACAATTTAGAATTGTTGAAAATTTTGATAAATATAAACTTTTGGCCCCATGTTAATGGACATTATGAGACGGAAAATTGCAAAGTCTCTTGAAGATATTGAGTTTGGGGGAGAGATATGGTAAAAGAACAAAATTGAGTGAGGAAGAATTAGTTATAAATCAATTCATATAGTTACTATTTATATAGTAAATTTGGATCCTCATAAGGACATTAGTGTTCTTTCTCTCAATTAAGTTAAGAGATTAATTCATGAAGATCAAAATCAATACCTTCAAGAATTAAAGTATGAAGTGTCATAAAGTATTGACTGAAAAGAGAATTCATGTTCGTTTTGTTTTGAAAACTCTATTAGGACAGTCACGACACTTGTTACTTATTATAGTTTTTGGAGCTAAATAAGATGGATATCAAGATAGTGTTTCTTAATGGCAACATCAAGAAACACAATAAAGTGCAATCAGATGAAACTTTATGTCAATAGACACAAACTAGATAATGTGCAAACAAAAGAAATCCATTAATTTGTTTCATAAAGTGATACCACAAAAGTCTCATAAGGTGATTGTCTCATTTGGTTTTTGAGATGTATATTATGGAGAGTTGTGGATTATACAGGTTCAGTGGGAGTATGTTTATATTCTAAATTTAATGTGTTGAATTTATTTTATTTAGTCAACAATGATATATGATTGTTGTGCAAAATCAAGAAATCACTAACAAAAGTTTAGTGACACAAAAGATCTTGGGCACATCTCTTTTGTATTAGGCATTTCGATACTTAGAAATTATTCTCAATGTATCATTCGGGTATAACAAAATAGTCGTATCAATAAAGTTGAAAGTAAATTCGACATGAAAGTCAATAAACTAAGGAATTGCCTTAATTATAAAGGGAGACTATCTAGTCTCAATCATTGTTCAAAAGAAAAATCTAGAAATTTAGAAAATAAAGTATTTTCATATATGCTTCAGCTTTGAGAAACTTATGTACGACCTTACTTATACGCATCCGGAAATAGTGTATATAATAAGATCATTTGACAGATACTTGAGCAATTCAAAATTTGAATTGTTAAAATGAGGCAACCATAAAGATTGTTATAGAGAACAATAATTTGTGCTCACATATCGGAGATCTAACAATTTGTAATCATCAAGATGTTTGACTCTGATCCTTTTGGATGTCTATATATAATGGACATTTTAACTCAAGAACTGACTGTAAGTATTTATGTCCCTTGGTTGCATAAAGTAAAAGTTTTTGAAAGACAACTCAAGTTATATTGTGACATAAGTCAGTCGGAAAATGTTTCAACAACTATTTTATAAAGTTTGTCGACTTATTAGTTGTTGTTGGATGATAGAACATATAGAGATAAAGTTTATGCTAGCTGACTCACTAATCAAAGACGTGACACCTAAGGTCTTTCATATTATTTTTGTCACTAAGGATATCTTGGATTAGTGGGAGCCTCTAATTTGTTGTGTTCTAACTTTGGTTTTGATACTGATACAGATTTTGTTAAGGTTTTCTGCAGAAATAAAGTTTGAGGTTATTATTATTATAACCGGTTCTGTATCTTTTGTGCAAATATTGAATTTGCAAACTTCAGTTTGATCTCACTAAAGTTTTCAGTTGGACCAATTGAAAATAAGCATGATATAGAGATCACATTGCATGAAATTTCCATGCCACTCATCCATATTAGATCTATGTCGTCAAGTACATTGATGTGGTGGTCGTCGGGGTTCCGTCACGTTATACGTTTGTGACGACAGCCGCGGTGGTCCCATTATTGATGTATGAGATGGACCAGGTTGTAAGGTTGAAATCTAAAGATAAATAGCATTCGGATGCGCGCCTAAGGAATAATGATATAATTATTATGATATATTGCCCAAGTGGGAGATTGTTGGAATATTTTATGATATTCCAATAATATTATGTGGACAAATATCTTTATATAATTATATTAGCTATTTATCAATTAGGAGCCTTAATTGATTAAGTGATCAAATAAAGTTATAAGGCTAATTAGATTTCTATTTAGAATTAATTAATTAATTAATTTGATATGAGCTCAATATGAGTGGATGCTAGGATGACCCATTTCGGAATAATGAGAACCCTAATTGGCCATCACACTATATATAGGCTATGGTCCCCAATATACCGGACACACCGCATATCGACTTTTCTCCCCATCTGAAGAGTCCTAAAGGCATAAGGAGTCTTGGTTGAGGAAGAATCACAAGCCAACGGGTGTTCGTCATCCGATTCTGTTTCAGGTCAGTTCATCAAGTGGATTCATCTATCCAGGTATTCCTATAATCCTTGATAAATCAACATGTCGTAGATCCTGTTTTATATACATGCTCATATGTTTATTTGACTTCCGCACTAAAGTAAGATTATAGATTTAATCTTTATTGTTGAGCATGTTTTATATGATTAATTATAAATTAATTCCAACAACCGAGTCTTACCATAACATGTTATAGGCTTAATTTTGAGTCATGATCTTTGACCTTTTGAAAATTTGATATGGCTATCAGAGGGAGTATTCATATTTACTTACGTAGTTGGCTTAAAAGATTTTTTTATGGCCGGTAGCCCGACTTACGTAGTTGGCTTACACAGCGGTAGAAACCTTCACAGGTACATCAGTGGGAAAAACCTCCATATGGGTGGTATAAATGCATCGTGGATGTGGGTTTTCAAGGGAGATGTTCCATAGTTGCAGGTGAAGTGATGGCATTGTTAGAAGCCATGAAGGAAGTGGTCGACGCTTATTAAATGTGATTTTTTAGACCGACACACACAATGTTTGGATGGAGAGAAATAATAAATAAGTTGAGTAGAAAGCTTGTCTTGTTTGGATGAATGGAGAGGGACCAGAGGGTTTTTTGTGGGGTTTTTTTTTTATTGGTATGGGATACGTCGTTTTTTTCTTCTCTTTCATTATAACTATTACTATTTCTCTTTCTCAAGAGAAGACGAAGATATATGAATAAAAATTAGATCGTCATCTCTCTTTGAATTGAATCTATTCTTTTTCAATGAATGAATGAATAATTCCAGCGGCTACTTTGTTATTGTTTTTTAGCAGTAGTAGCTACTTTTATATTATAAACAAATAAAAAACACAAATCTTCCTATAAAAAAACAAATAAAAGAAAAAGGAAAAAAAATACCGTGTTTTTTTCGATTATGTACCACGCCCGTACCCATTGAAAAAAAAACAACTAGGTACGACGTTGGTGCGTACCTGAAAATTACAAAACGCGTACCGGTACCCGTTATATACTCAATACCGGTACTAGTCTAAAATGGAGAACCGATGTATCATATCCACACATTGAAAATAAAATAACAAAGTATCACATTTTGACCATACACGTTTATTTCCTCCATATAGGTGGCGGTATTCCATAGTAACTTTTTTTTTTTCTCCTGGGCTGGTCACATGGTGTGGTGGAATTCTATTGAATTCCCTCTTCTTTTCATTTTTTTTGTTTTGAACCCTAAGGCCTAAACCTTTCTCTACCCTAAACCCAAAATATAAAAAATTGTAAGAAGTTATTTTAAAATTAATAAATTTATAAAATGATTAAAAACTAAAAAAAATCCCAAATATCTTATTCATTTAATATTTAATTTTATTTATACATAAATAAAAAAAGGTTAATAAATTATTTATCTTATTTTATTGACTCTGAACTTGGTAGACCGATCTCCCACAACTGCGATAAGAAGAGAGGTGAAACCATTTAATGTCAAAATTGAACGTCCAATGAACCATATACTAATATGCAAAAAAAAAAATCATATGTGACGTGAGGGGAGTTGCCTTGCTAGGGTGTTGGGCTTATCTCGGTTTTAGTTTGGAATTTTTTTTTCTACCCCAACATTTATCTCTTTACCCTAACATATTTTAAAATATTCTCATTCTACCCTTATATTAAAGTGTGTTGGTATCTTAAAAGTGTGCTGGTATGTTAAAAGTGTGATGGTATGTTAATTAAAGTGTGCTGGTATGTTAAAACTGCATCAAAAGTGTGCTGGTATGTTAAAATTACATTTATCTCTTTAACCCGATGTTCTTGTCATTTTTATTTCTAATAGTGTTTCTTTATGACATCTTCAGGATCCTTATTTTAGAATGACACGAGATGTTGCTCCTCGAATTGGTTACCACAAGCCTGCTTTGATTGAATCTATATTCTTCCCTGCATTACAGGTATTCTCATGTTGCATAACCATGCTAATTTATGAAATCAAGATAAACTAATATTGTGCATGTTCATGTATATATTTGCCATTGCATTTGCTTTCATCTATGCTATTGCTGTGTATCTGTTCTGTATGCATGTAACTAATGCAAATATTGGGGTCATGTTCTTTAGTCTACGAAGTTTCATGAATCTCATTTAGGACATGATGAATATATGTAGCCTTTGAAATATATTATCTCAAAATTTCCTGTATAATTGTATTTTCTGCCTGTTTGCTCAATGCCTTTGTATAAAATAAAGGCTTACAGGGGGAAACAGGAAAAATGTCTGCTAGTGATCCCAATTCTGCAATATACGTGACTGATTCTGTAAAAGATATAAAGAATAAGGTTTGTTTCTGATATTATTCTTTCTTAATGCTTTGATTTATGATGTGTTGCGTACATTTAAACCTCGGAGATCTATTTGTACACTGTGTCACTAATAATTTGTTAATGCTATAGTGTATATGCAAGATACAAAAGGGTTTTCTTACACTTTTCCTTGAAATTCATTCAGACTTGATACTAATCACTAGATCTCACTCTAGTAAACCTTGCTCGTAAAATCTAATAACTAGATGTCTAGTTATAGCTAAAAAGTCTAAACATTTTATCGATGACATTACTCAGGTAGATATACCTATCAAATGCCTTTCGTTTTTCCTGGAAGATGATGCTGAACTTGAACACATAAAGAAGGTCATATTTCTATCTTTTTTCCTAAATCATTTTACATGTAGCTAAATAAATAAGTCTTGTTTAATTTATTCTCTGACAATATCATCATTCTCCCATAGGAGTATGGAGCAGGACGCATGCTAACCGGCGAGGTGAAGCAGCGCCTAGTTCAAGTTTTGACTGAACTAGTGGAGAGACATCGGACAGCTCTAGCTAATGTGACTGAAGAGGTGCACACTAAACTTATTACTTTCTTTTTCAATAAGTCCTTAATTTAGTCTCCAAAGTTTAGAGAGTCACAACATTGGGATTTTAAATATTTTCAAAAATACAAAATCTTTTGAGAGGACATTATTCAATGAAGGTCTAGTATGGTGGCACTTTACTCTTTGAAGTAAAAACTTTAGAGGGATAATTTGCTGCATCACAGTCTTTTGAGAGGACCAAATTGAGAGTTTACTCTTTTTATAAGTAGGAGTTCCTTTTCTTTATCTGAATTACATGCACCAAACTTGTTAAGAGTATACCATCATGCAACTCTGTTACACAATGGTTCTGTGCAATTTACTCTATTCAGAAATTGTTGTAATTAAATTAGGGATGCTATTAGCTGAGTTGCTTACATATAATGGCCATTTGTCAAAATCTGTTGGGACTAATAACTGACTGGATCCGCTGAGTAAAAGCACCTCTATATAGACAGACAGTGTTTTATTGTGTATAATTCTTGTTTATTTGCAATCTAGTCCGATGGAATGACATTAAGCAGTAAAGATTCATGCTATGTATTTTGAATCTTAAGTCCATATCGATTAAACAAATTTCAGCCTCTATGAAATAATTATCAAAACTGATTGTATTGTTGGGTTGACACTTTTAACATATTTTGATGCAGTTTTAACATACCAGCACACTTTTGATGCAATTTTAACATACCAACACATTTTTAACATACCAGCACACTTTAATTAACATATATACCAGCACACTTTTAACATACCAGCACACTTTTAATATAAGGGTAGAATGAGAATATTTTAAAATATGTTGGGGTAAAGAGATAAAGAGATACCAACACACTATCCTTTGTGATTATTATTCTAAAGTAAAAATCGATCCTTCACAAATTTCTAATCGGTCAACTTTGTGATCATTATTATTTTTTGATAAATAAAGGAAAATAAGAGAAAAACTAAGGCACGACTACAGAGGAACAGACCCCCCTTAAGTCTTTATAAAGAAGAATACTAATATAAGCGGGAATTGAATATAGCATAACATGCGTGAAAACCAACACCGTGGCCTTTTTAAACGCAAGAGCATCAGCACAAGAGTTTGCCTCACGGTGAATATGATTAACATGGATGGAGGTGGATAAGAGAAATAACCTCGCGGAGAAGAGGTTGGAGATAAAAGATAGAAGTAAATCGATTTTGAGCCTTCACAAATTTTTAATTGGTCAGTTTAGTCTTAGCTCAAGCATCTCCTTTTATCACTAATCTTCAAGTTTTTAATTCTTGTAAATCTTATTGAATCTACTATCATAAATGAAAACAACTAAGTGTATTTTTGTCAAAAAAATAAATTAAATTAGTCCCTAAAATTTTCATATTGAAGTCGAATTTGTCTCCATTTCATTAAGAGACTAATTCATCCCCAAAAATTTATGTACTACCAAAATATATTTTCACTTTAAATTGATTCACCAAAAAAAAAAAAAAAAAAATTTCACTTTAAATTCTACTATTATACTACGATCCCCAAGCAAAGAGTGTTACCTTCAAAAGAAGCATCTTATTCAAAATAATCTTAGTAGCTAGACCAAAACCTTCACTCTTATCAATCGTAAAACATTTGATAAGCACCTTTAACTATATCTCTTCATAACGTTCATTTCTCCAAACCCACTTGTTAGACTTATATTCCTTTCCTGCACCAAAAAGTTATCCAACAAAAAAATACATTGCAAGAGTAACTCTTCCTTCCAATGAAAACAGTTTCTCCTTCAATCTCATCCCCTCTACAATTCCTAACCATATCAGCCACATAAATTTTTCAAAATATACAAATTTATATGCCTAAGATGTTAACTACTCAATTACAAAAGAAATATGACAACAGAACTATGAAAACGATTGGTGACTACGTCCACTTGAGTGTAATAATGTTCTTTATACATGGACGATTGCATAAGTCAAATATGAAACTTATAAACTGATAAAAAAAAAAAACAAACAATGTTAAAAAATAATATACTAATAAAATATAAACACCCCAACAAATTGTCATATCCTTGTTAAAACCAAAAACCAAAAAATGACATCATTCTATAAAAGTAAAAAAAAAAATTGTTACATATATCAATTCAAAATCTAAAAATAAAATAAATATAATCACATTTTTGCAACAATTATTAATTACTAAATTAATACAACTAAAAAATTTCTTAACTACACGAATTCATGAAATTATTTGTTATCTATATAGTAGTTATCTAATCTAACCAAGTCAAAGGCATCTTGGACTAGGAACTCATGGTAAAACCTAACTCCCTTGAACAATATTATTGCATTATTACTAATTATCTAGACACCTAAACAAAGAAGATTCAATCCAAAGACCATGAAAGAACATGAAACATAATTATGAGCAACATGCAAATTAAGAACCAAATCTTGTACAAGATATAAAAAAATATATACAGCATGCATGGCTCCTCGTACGCCATTCATTAAAGTCATCACCAGTTTGATGAACTCTACAAATGGCATACAGGGAGCCAGGCACGCGATTATTATATATATCTAAATCTATACATATGTCACCACACAAAATTCTAAATTTAATTAATTATAAGCTAACTAATCTTACCATTGGTGATGCTCTTTGCTTCAACAAGATGTGATCTGAAATGAATTAGAGTAATTGATCAGATACATTAAGAAGGTAGGAATGAAGAACTTGAATTCCCTTCACTCCCCTTTCTATAGGTTTTCCATAAAAAAAGACAAAAAGCCCCTCATATAGTTTCATAGCCTACTATTGAAACTTTGAAAAAAAAAACCAACCAACCAAGAATAGCTTTTAAGTTGGAAATTTTGAAATGAAGTAAAAGCAAAGTTTGAAAGAGTGAAGACCATTATCATGTCTTTTTCCTACACCTTTATAAACTATCTCAAGGTTAAGATGACTTAGTTGAAATTAAAGGGTCAAATATAAGAGTATATATATGTGTGATGAAGGTGAATAATAACAACAATTATTTTACATTATTTTTTCCTATGTTTATTACTGGATGATGCTATTATTTATGATGACTCTAGCTAGGGACTCTTGGGTGTTGAATTTTATTATAATGTTTCAATAACATTACATAAAGGGGAATTCTTTAATTGATGTTCTGAAATAGATTTGTCTTCAAGTGTTTGGATCATATTAGATTCCTATCACCCCACTATTGAATATCTTCAAAGAACGAGATCTCTCACTCCCTTGTCCTTTTCCATTTATACTTTGTGTTGTTCCTTTTTTTTTTCTTTTTTTTTTTTTATAATTTTAAATTTTAAATTATTATTACTTTTGGTACACATGATATTAATTGTATACATGAATCAATAATAATACATTAGAGTCTTACCATTAGGTACTTGTTCCTCTTCCTTTGTTTTTCTTCCTTTGTGTCCCTTCTATCTACATGTTTCTGCGACCATTTCAAATCAATATTGCTAGGGTCACAAATATATACATAAATAAAATTAAAGTACATCTGTACATAGCTTCTGCAATGAGACAAGTACCATCTTATATTATTAATAAAAGCTTAATATTAACTACTTATAAGTTTATATTATTATTTTTTTACACAAAACTTAGTATATTTCATTTATAATAATAGTTTCAATACAAGGCGGACAATGATTAAAAACCCGAGGACTAGCAGATAAACAAGTTGCTTGAGCAAGATCATGAGCTACTCGATTGACTTGTCTCCTAACATGACTAACCTTACAGTTTGGACTCAAATTTAACAGTCTACGACATAATTCAATAACAATATCAAACTCAATGTTATTACTAGACTTAGAAATTAGAATGAATAGCTTGTACTACTTGAAGACAATCTGTTTCCGGTTGAACATTAATTAATTGTTCTTGTCTGATCAAAAACATGTGACACTTAAAATTTGGAACATTACACTGAATTTTTTTTTAAATTAAAACCTAGAATGTCAAGTGTCAAAATGTTAAAATACTTATGTCTAAGGTAGTACCTCTAACAAAATATAAACAAAAACAAAACAATCCAAAATTTAAGTAAAAACGTTGGATATTTTGGATCTGCTCTAAAATTCAAACAAAAACATAGGGGTTTATACATTCAAATGTATCAGATCTATATTTTAAACAAAAATATTTGATGTTTTGAATTTATTTTACTTATATTTTAAGGCGCTATCGACATTCCGGCACTAAGAGACTTCGATCCGATCATAGTTCAAAAATAAAAAAAGATTTTTCTATCATGTGCAAATTTGCACATGTTAAGAAGTTTAAAATGATAAATTTGTATTGAAAATTGTTTAGTTTATATTAAACGATTAATTTTTTAATAAATAATTATTGCTTTTCAATAAAAATTTACTATTTTTAGTTGCTTTAACATGTGCAAAACCCAATAAAAAAATAAGGTTTCAACAAAGTTAGTTAGATTGAATAGACTCGAAATCAAACCAACCGACAAACTAGTTGAATTCTCGATTGGATTGAGATCTCAAACATTTTAAGATACAATCACCTCTCTGAAAAGAATTGCCCAATTTCAATTTAGAGTTACAAACCACTCGTGAATGACATGAATTTAAAAATTAAATTGAAGAACTTTACTAAATCTCAAAGATAAAAAAATAAAAACAAAGACAAACTTAAGGGCATAAAAATGATAAGAGAAAAAACAGAAAAAAATTTGCATACTAAGAAAAAAGAATAGAGATCTGTACCATTCATTGGTTTACATAAATAGAAGTGACTGGCAAAGGCACATGCACAAAGGTTCCCTTCAAGTAAGACAGGGAATGAAAGTAGGACCATTGAAACAAAACAAGACCACTGCCATACACTTTGAAAAACAGTCAACAAAATATATGTAAATGTTTTTTTAACAAAAACAAAACCTTAATTTTTTTGCATGATTGCAAAGATGAACTCCAATTTGTCATTTTTGTTTTTCTATTTTCATGAGAACTTAAATGTTTGGCATTGTCTGTGTGTTTGGACTAACCTTTTTACCCTTTGCATTGAAGATTCTATGCTTCTCTTTGTGAACTTTGCATTATTATTATTCTACATGAAGGTGGGGTTAATCAAAAGACTTCATGGATTTCAAACACCTTTTATAACATGGACACACAAAATTTTCCAACCACGTAACTTTAAAATGACCTAAGTAGTCTCCAATTACCATAGTTGGTGGTCTGATCCGTTTCTTTTTTTGAGCCTTGTATGATTTGTTTTTGATTTGTACTTGATTCATTGTAAACATTTGTAGTCGATCTTGACACACCTTGTGCTGGGGGAGACTGTTTTTTAATATATATATCTCATTTTAGTTTGTTAAAAAAAAATAAAAAAATTAGTCAATAACACTTTTTTTTGTACACATTCATTCCCCCAATCTTCTCCTTGAATGGTTAAATCAACTATTGTATTTCATATATATATATATATATATATATATATATATATGGGGTTTTCTAACATAGACCCTAGTTAGGTCTAAGTTAGCAAGGTGCACCTTTTCAATTGGACCAAAATACCCATTCTTTTAATTTTTGAAAGAATAGAGCAACAGGGGCATTTCTATAATTTTACACCAACAGTACACGCGCCCCACCTTCTGAAACCATTAATACACCAACAGTACACGAAGGACCATGGTTACAGACCGTTGATTTCCATCAGACAGCCAAGATCTGATCTCATCAAGACTGTCTGATCAATCAGACAGCCCAGATCATCCTGATCCATCAGATTTCAGCGCCTGCGCCACACTGGATTACAACCTGGAGAGAGAAAAATTTGCTTTTTAAAAGTAGGACACGTGTCACACAATGGTTGGCTGGGCGTGATTTTTGTTCATTTAATACTTTGAACTCAATTATTTCGTTGTAAATTAATTTTTTATTTTTTTATTTTTATACCAAAATTCATAATTTTTTTTTGTCTACAAATAGAGACTTGGTTCGTTTGATTTGGACACCGAAAAAAAAACGCAATTTTTCACTACCTTAATCTCATTTTTTGTCTACTAAATACGTTACTTGTGTGTTGTAATTTAACACGCACCACTCAACCAACTCACTGAAACCATTATACCAGGAAAATAGTAGATAATATTTTGGAACTTTTGGTATATTTTATGAAATTTTTGGAGACCTGAAACTATTTTTAGTTAATTAAATGAGATAAAACGGTAATTAAAAACTAATGTTTGCTTCTGAAACCATTTTACTGGTAGAATGGTTGCACATAGTTGTATTCTGAAACCATTTTACTGGTAGAATGGTTTCAATGAGTAATTTATTAATTGTGTTTGCTTCTGAAACCATTTATCTGGTACAATGGTTTCAGAGAGTTGTAATCTGAAACCATTTTGCTGGTAGAATGGTTTCAGTAAGTTGATTATTAGTTATTTGCTTCTGAAACCATTTAGCTTGTAGAATGGTTGCACATAGTTGTATTCTGAAACCATTTTACTGGTAGAATGGTGTCAGTGAGTAATTTATTAATTGTGTTTGCTTCTGAAATCATTTATCTGGTACAATGGTTTCAGAGAGTTGTAATCTGAAACCATTTTGCTGGTAGAATGGTTTCAGTAAGTTGTGTGAAGAAGATTTCCTTCTTGAACTTGGTTGGGTTTTGATGATAACAAACTCACATCATAAAAGAAGAAAGCATATTGAGGCTCAACATGAGGAAACAACATCAAGACCAAAGTATTAGACTTAGTATTTAAATTATTTGTAAGTATGGTCCTTATCTTTGATTTATTACTTTTAATAAATATATAACTTAGAATGCTCAGAAATTATTTTAAAATTAATTACACATAAATTTCTAAGTTGAATATAAAAGTCCTATGAAGCAAGCTTTTAAAATTATAAAAAACTGATTTTGAAAAATAGGTGTCAGGACCTTTTAAATCTGTTCGGTCGTTAACCGTTTTAAAATGATCTGTTGCTGTTGGTAATTCAAAGCAGTGCAACGTTTGAATTTTGAAACCAGTTCCTTTTACATCGCTTCATTCGTAACAACCGATTTAATATGTTATGGACAGAATGCATATTTTATGAACCATTGTGATTTTTAAACATAACTTTTTATCATATGATTTTTTGAAGAGTTGTCTTGCTTCATGGACATTTTCTAAAGTCTCTATAAATATATTTGTGATCATTACAATTGTGGATAACAACTTTCATATTCACAATATTTCTAAGTTATTAATATCACTTTTTCTCATAAACTTTCAAACATATATCTTGTGAAACTTTGCCTATATTTTCATATCCATAAAAGTTTCTGAGCACTAAGATATATACATTATTAAAGTGATATTGATTTGATAACAGCCATACATAGTTTTCTTCATTGTAACTTTGTATTGTTGCTTGTTTTCCAAGGTTGTGGAAACAAGTGTTGTTTAAGATAGTGGGGTGCTATCTTGTGTTGTATGAGAATTTCACCATAGGGTTTGGTGAAGATTCTTGTGGTTAAAGATAGTGGGGTGCTATCTTGTGTATGTTAGAAAGATTGTTAGGGGGTCTTGGGGTAAGATTGCTTGTAACAAAGATTCTAACATAGTGAATTCCTTCGCGTGGTGTGAAGGGAGTGGACGTACCGATAGGGGAACCACTATAATTCTCTTGTGTCGCTTTTCTCTTTCCCTTTTCTCTTTTATTTTTCAGCATATTGTTATTACCTTCATCATAACTTTCAAGAAAAATAAAAGGAATCCAAAACATCTCTAAAATAACCAAAAAGTCTTAAAACCTAATTCATCCACCCTATTAGGTTGCACTCTTAAACTTACAATTGGTATCAGAGCGGGTTATAGGTAACCTGTTCCTAAAAGATCCAGAATGGCTTCCGCAAATTCACAACCAGTTTTTAGAGATGGTGGTAGCAGTAACAAGCCCCCATTGTTCAGTGGTGAATATTTTGATTTTTGGAAAATTCGTATGAAGGCACATTTAGAAGCACAAGGAGATGGTATGTGGAAAGCCGTTGTTGAAGGACCATTTGTTCCTATGAGTGTTGTAAATGGTGTAGGCACACCCAAAATCCAAAGTTCATGGGATGAGGATGATAAGAAAAAAGTACTCAACGACAAAAAGGCAATCAATATACTTCAAAGTGCACTTAGCATGGATGAATTTTTCCGTATTTCAACATGTGAAACAGCAAAGGAAATATGGGATACATTGGTGGAAACTCATGAAGGAACCGTTGAAGTTAAAAGATCTAGATTGAACACCTTGAGTCAAGAATACGAATTATTCACAATGCAGCCTGGAGAATCAATCCTCAACTTGCAAAAAAGATTCGTGCATTTGACAAATCATTTAAAAGCACTTGGTAAGACTCTTACTAATGATGAACTTAATCTTAAAGTGTTTAGATCTTTAACCAGGGAATGGCAACCAAAAGTGACGGCAATATCCGAGAAGAAAAGTCTATCCACAATGACTTCTGCAACGCTGTTCGGAAAACTTCAAGAATATGAGACAGAACTTAGAAGACTTGAAAAGCATGAGAATCAAGAAAAAAAATCTAAAGGGATTGCATTAAAGGTTGATTCCAAGGAAGATGGAAAAGATAATCCGGAGGAAGACAAGGACTTCATGCATCTTGTAAAACGGGTAGGTAAATTTCTTATTAATAATGATAATTCTAACTTTGTGAAAAAGAAGAAATTTTTTGACAAGAAGGAAGCATCTACATCCACACAAAATATCATTTGTTATGAATGTGGGCAACAAGGACACATAAAGACGGATTGTCCAAATCTTGCAAAGAAAGGTACTTTCAAAAGAAGAAAGGAGTCAAGCCCAAAAGAGCCTATACTGCATGGGATGATAATGACATAAGTTCATCATCTGAATCAGAGAGCGAAGAATATGCAAATCTTGCACTAATGGCATCACATCATTCTGATGATGAAAGTGAAGAGGTTAGTAGTAAATCTTCTTCTTATAATAATGATTATCAAGGTGCTATTAATGAATTACTTAATGAATGTAAAATTCTATATAAAACGGTGTCAACACAAAAGAAACAAATTTTATCTCTTGAAGAAAAGATTGACACCATGGAAAAGAATTTTGAAAATGAAAAACAAAGTTATATTGAAAGAGAAAAACAGAATTTTACATGCAAAGAGTGTGATTCACTTTCCTTCCAAATTGTCCAATTGAAAAGAGTTCTTGAAAGATATGAAAAAGGACAAGTTGGATTGGACAATATCCTTAGTCAACAAAGATTTTCTAATGATAAAAGTGGACTTGATTATTCTAATTTTGACAAACCAAGTACAAGTAAAACTATCTTTGTTAAGGCAATTGATCAATCCACCAAAGAGAAAGTGAATAAAGCACCAAAAGTTCATCATTATCCTAAGAAAAGATTTTCTAAAAAGAAATCCTATATTCCTAGATATAGAAGTAATTTTGTTCCTACTTATTTTTATTGTGGTATAAGTGGCCATACTCCTAATGCTTGCTATGTAAGGAACATTGGTGTTCCTAATGGGGAGTATATATGGATAAAGAAAGGAACTAACCCAAGAGGACCCAAAGAAAAATGGGTACCTAGAAAATATTATTAATTGTTTTGTAGGTACTTGAAGACCATATGTTAAAATTGTCATATTAAGATTGGTTTCTTCAAGATACAAGACCATATGATATAGTAGGATTAAAGTTTTCATTGAATTAAAGATGATTTGAAGAGCATCAACATTGATATTTTTATTGACATCAAATCATTGTGAAGAAGATAAGTATTTTTAATATATATTGTATATAATTTCCCTTATATTATTATTATTCTTTGAATTCTACTCTTTCTTCTTTTTGATGATGTCAAAAGGGGGAGAAGGAGTATATACTTGTATGCTTGTGTTTTGTGGTTAAAATTTTTCAGGATATTCATTTGCAAAACAAAGGGGGAGACATACAAGATAGGGGGAGATTCATTGAGCAACAATGTCAAAAAGATATGGTTTGTCATCATCAAAAAGGGGGAGATTGTGAAGAAGATTTCCTTCTTGAACTTGGCTGGGTTTTGATGATAACAAACTCACATCATAAAAGAAGAAAGCATATTG
The DNA here is from genome assembly GCF_020283565.1 of Trifolium pratense. Classification (NCBI taxonomy): domain Eukaryota; kingdom Viridiplantae; phylum Streptophyta; class Magnoliopsida; order Fabales; family Fabaceae; genus Trifolium; species Trifolium pratense. Next base: position 44,209,743 of record NC_060059.1, on the reverse strand, counting down.
AGGCTCAACATGAGGAAACAACATCAAGACCAAAGTATTAGACTTAGTATTTAAATTATTTGTAAGTATGGTCCTTATCTTTGATTTATTACTTTTAATAAATATATAACTTAGAATGCTCAGAAATTATTTTAAAATTAATTACACATAAATTTCTAAGTTGAATATAAAAGTCCTATGAAGCAAGCTTTTAAAATTATAAAAAACTGATTTTGAAAAATAGGTGTCAGGACCTTTTAAATCTGTTCGGTCGTTAACCGTTTTAAAATGATCTGTTGCTGTTGGTAATTCAAAGCAGTGCAACGTTTGAATTTTGAAACCAGTTCCTTTTACATCGATTCATTCGTAACAACCGATTTAATATGTTATGGACAGAATGCATATTTTATGAACCATTGTGATTTTTAAACATAACTTTTTATCATATGATTTTTTGAAGAGTTGTCTTGCTTCATGGACATTTTCTAAAGTCTCTATAAATATATTTGTGATCATTACAATTGTGGATAACAACTTTCATATTCACAATATTTCTAAGTTATTAATATCACTTTTTCTCATAAACTTTCAAACATATATCTTGTGAAACTTTGCCTATATTTTCATATCCATAAAAGTTTCTGAGCACTAAGATATATACATTATTAAAGTGATATTGATTTGATAACAGCCATACATAGTTTTCTTCATTGTAACTTTGTATTGTTGCTTGTTTTCCAAGGTTGTGGAAACAAGTGTTGTTTAAGATAGTGGGGTGCTATCTTGTGTTGTATGAGAATTTCACCATAGGGTTTGGTGAAGATTCTTGTGGTTAAAGATAGTGGGGTGCTATCTTGTGTATGTTAGAAAGATTGTTAGGGGGTCTTGGGGTAAGATTGCTTGTAACAAAGATTCTAACATAGTGAATTCCTTCGCGGGGTGTGAAGGGAGTGGACGTACCGATAGGGGAACCACTATAATTCTCTTGTGTCGCTTTTCTCTTTCCCTTTTCTCTTTTATTTTTCAGCATATTGTTATTACCTTCATCATAACTTTCAAGAAAAATAAAAGGAATCCAAAACATCTCTAAAATAACCAAAAAGTCTTAAAACCTAATTCATCCACCCTATTAGGTTGCACTCTTAAACTTACAAGTTGATTATTAGTTATTTGCTTCTGAAACCATTTAGCTTGTAGAATGGTTTCAGAGATTTATACTCTGAAACCATTTTCCTGGTAGAATGGTTTCAGTGAGTTGATGTAAGGTAGTGAAAAATGAGATTAAGGTAGTGAAAAATTGGGTTTTTTTTTCTGTGTCCAAATCAAACGAACCAAGTCTCTATTTGTAGAGAAAAAAAAATTATGAATTTTGGTATAAAAAATAAAAAATAAAAAATTAATTTACGACGAAATAATCGAGTTTAAAGTATTAAATGGAAAAAAATTAACGCAGCCAATAATAGCGTGACACGTGTCCTGCCTTTTCAAAAAGTTTCTCTCTCCGCGAAATCCTTCAGACCACGCGCGCTTGTCGGCGCGTGTGATGCACGCGCGTGGATTTTATGCAATAATAGCGTGACACGTGTCCTGGGGGGTGGGAAAAGAAGTTGGGGGCGCGTGTATTGTTGGGTAAATTACAGACAGAAATGCCCCTGTTGCTCTATTCTTTCAAAAATTAAAAACATGGGTATTTTTATCCAACTGAAAAGGTGCACCTTGCTAACTTAGACCCAACTGGGTCTAAGTTAGCAGCCTCCTATATATATATATATATATATATATATATATATATATATATATATATATAATCAGTTTTTTGTTGTTAAGGAAATCAAATAAATTAGGCAAATTATTTATTAATTACGGATATTATTGTATTCCATTTTCATATACAGAATCGGTTTTTGTTTTAGAAGGAAGGAAAATATATTAGAAAAAATAATTTATCAATTACCGATATTTTTTCTTCTTTTTATTGGGTACAAACATAAAACTTAAACATTTTTTGACATTTTATTTGTACAATTAGATTTTAGTAGAACTTTGATGCATGTGTCTAATTAGCGGTAAGATGTAACAATAAAATAAGATATAAAAATTGTGGTAGTTGTTTTTATTTTTTGCGAGTCGTACTCACACATCTTAGGTTTTGCCGTTTCGGAAGTAATAATTCATTTGTAATTCATCTTTTATCACCGTTTATGCTATGCTATTTTCTTGAATTTTATTCCCCATATTAATTTGTTTTCACATCGTCACCTCAATGGACCGAATATGATGTTAATGATGCAATTCATACATTCAAAAAATAGTAGAAAATATGGTAGAAATAATAGGCTAAGTATATATGGTAGAAATAGTAGTAATATTTGGCTTAAATATGAAAACGGTCTATGCAATTATGACTTATTTTGATTTTAGACTTGAAAAAAAAAGTTTGATCAACTCTGTGACATTATTCCCACCCTTATTAAAATAATGGCTTAAATGCAGTTTTACCCCCCCTATTTTGAAAAATGCGGAATTTTACCCCCCCTATTTTAAAATGCGGAATTTTACCCCCCTATTTTATAATTTGTTGGATTTTGCCCCCCCCCATCAAAATTTTGTACAAAATCTGCTTCTGAGCCTCAAGTTCAAAGCTTCGCACAGAACTCAATTTGGATCAATAATTCACCAAACTGGTACCGAAACGACCGCAATCGAGTTAGTTTTCCACAGAATCAAACTCCACTAAATTTGGTGTTACAGAGAGAGATTAATTACTGTTTTAGTGAAGGTCTGTTCAAATTAATTATCGTATGAAATTACTACTGGTATTCTCGTCATTCCTCTCACCATGTAGCTCATTTTTTAATACTATTTACATGTATGGAAATCTAACGAAATTACCCTTGTTGGCATTTCAATTTCGTCGAATTTGGAGTTACGATGTGTTCGGTAGACGATGTTGAATTTGAAGATCACAAGTAGATTTCTGCAGAATTAGTAATTGGACAGACCTTCACTAAAACGGTAATTAATCTCTCTCTGTAACTCCAAATTTAGTGGGGTTTGATTCTGTGGAAAGCTAACTCGATTACGGTCATTTCGGTAGTCATTTGGTGAATTATGGATCCAAATTGAGTTGTATGCGAAGCTTTGAAGTTGTGACTCGAAAGCAGATTTTTTGCAGAATTTTGGGGATATACCTTTACTAAAACGGTAATTAATCTCTCTTTATAACTCCAAATTCAGTGGGGTTTGATTATGTGGAAATATAATTCGATTACGGTCATTTCGGTAGCCGTTTGGTGAATTATGGATCCAATTTGAGTTGTATGCGAAGCTTTGAATTGTGACTCGAAAGCAGATTTTTTGCAGAATTTTGGGGACATACCTTCACTAAAACTGTAATTAATCTCTCTTTGTAACTCCAAATTCAGTGGGGTTTGATTATGTGGAAAGATAACTCAATTACGGTCATTTCGGTATCCTTTTGGTAAATTATTGATCAAAATTGAGTTGTGTGCGAAGCTTTAAAGTTGTGACTCGAAAGCAGAATTTTAGGGGGGGCAAAATCCAACAAATTATAAAACAGGGGGGGTAAAAGTCCGCGTTTTAAAACAGGGGGGGTAAAATTCCGATTTAATCAAAACAGGGGGGCAAAACTGCATTTAAGCCTAAAATAATCAACAACTATTTTCGAGTTAAGCACAAAGTCCACTCGTTCTAGTTGTAAGTCTTGCACAATTGAGAGCATTGATAAAGTCCCAACGCTTCTCCTAAATCTACATTGCACATAGGTGAACTCCACATTGTTTTGGCAAGCACGAAACTTCCTTCATTGTCCCGGATACACATACCAAAACCAACACGATTCCGGTGAGCCGAAAATGAAGCATCGATATTACATTTGTAACTACCCGTTTCAGGTTTCTGCCAACGCATCCCAACCTACTCTGCTTATGCAACTGCACTCGCGGTTCTGTCATGACAGCAACAGATTCGACATCTGCTGCGTTGTTGTATTCTTTGCAGCGCGCCAGTCCTCGAGAAGGTGATCGGCTCTGTTCAATACTTGCTCCTTTGTTTCAGTTACTCTGTTCCATAATTTCATGTTACGATGTTTCCAAATGCTCCACATAATAACAGCCAATCGAGCAGAATTTTGTTCCTCTAAATTTTGTAGTAACATGAAGATAGTTTCTGCTACAGTGTTGCTGCTGTTTACAGCAGCCTCTACATGATTCCAAAGGCCACTATCACGCCATATACTTGCAGCGAAGGGACAAAGGCAAAATACATGAGAAGTATCTTCGAAATTATCATTACACACAACACAATTAGACGGACAATCAATCCCTTTATCACGATGCCGCACACGTGTTGGAAAACAACCCCGACAACTTCGCTAAATAAGATTTTTAACCTTTGGCGGGACTTTTAAACGCCACACACCAGCCCAGAAACTTGAAATTCTAAGATGATTAGTATCAATTAATTCTTCTACACATAACCGGTAAGTACTCTTAACCAAATATTGACCATTTTTCTCTGCTTTCCAAATCAATCTATCTTCGGTAACTTGATCAAACAGAGGCGTTTTAGTTATTGCTTTAGCTGTAATATGTTAAAAAACATTATGGATTAAACCATGGTTCCAACTCTTATTGTTTTGATCAATAAGTGCAGCAACATTAGTAATGTGAGACTGAATTAAACTTGTACCAGGGACATAAATATTCATGCCATTGGATGGCCATGGCTCCTCCCATATTGGTATGTTAGCACCTGAACCAGTGCACCACCTGCTGCCAGCTCTAACAATGAGTTTTGCGTTGAATATGCTCCTCCACACATAGCTTGGATTGTGACCAATGGTTGACGCAAGAAAATTACTTGGAGGAAAATATCTAGCTTTAGATATACGAGCAACGATTCAGATGTGATTGAAATTTCCACCCTTGTTTACCAAACATGGCTAAGTTAAAAGCCGTAAGATTTTTAAATCCCATACCTACGTAATTCTTGTTCATTGAAAGTTTATCCCACGACATCCGGGCACATATGTTGAGGAAAAGTTTGATTTTAGTCCATGCAAAATACCAAAACTTTTAAAAAGGTCATTGAGATGAATTTTTGGCTGACATGTAAAGTAATTGATGATTTGACAATTGCTGACTAAGATTTTTGACGATGTGGAATTAACATGTCATTTTCATTTAAAAATAAAAATATTTGAAAAATAGAAATAGAAACTTAATATACTTACAAAAAAAATAATATTAGATTTAAAAATATATTAGGTTTAAAAAAATAAATTATCTAATAGAAGAAAGAAATATCGCAAAGAAGAAAAACGTAGTAGAAGAACTCATGAAGAACTGTGCGATTTGAAAAAGATGAACAGAAACCGCGTTTTCCTTCTTTACGTGATTTCTTTCTTCTATTTGATAATTTTTTTAAATCTAATATATTAATTATTTTTTTGATAATTATAGTAATTATGGTGATTTTATTTTATATATATATATATATATATATATATATATATATATATATATATATATATATATATATATTGTTTATTATTAAAAAAAAAAAATCGGCCCATTCAGCCCCCATCTCATTGATTTATGAATCTTTATGAAATAGTTTTTTTTTTTAAAAAAAATTGAATGTTTAAAGAGTGTCCCGAGGGCACTCGTTAGCAAGACTCGAAGTTTATTTATATGACTCAGAGTTTATTCATACAACTTGAGAATTTTTTTAAAAATTCGAAGAATTATATATGAATTTTTAAAATTTCAAAAGATAAAATTAAATATAATAAAAATCTCGAAATAAAAATTAAATTGAGTATCCATTTTTCGAAGAACTTTTTACAATGTTCTAAACATGTTATACAAAATTAGTTGGCCAGGCAAGCACGTCCGCGCGTCTGTGTCTAACTTATGTAAAAAAAAAAAATGTCCTATGTTATGGTGAGTTTGTTAATAAAAGATTTTTGCTATTAAAAAAAGTTGTGTCTTGTGTTATGGTGAGTTTGTTAATAAAAGATTTTTGTTGCTATTATAAAAAATCAAGTGTATTGTTGGTATTATGAAAAGTCCGCACCAAAACTCATGTATCCTCTTTATATATTGTATGTATAGACTAGCGGGCCAGACAAGCGCATTCATCGTCTGCATGTGTCTAACTTATGTGCATTTAAAAAAGATATGTCTTATGTTATGGTGAGTTTGTTAATAAAACATTTTTGCTGTTAAAAACAAAGATGTGCCTTATATTATGGTGAGTTTGTTAATAAAAGATTTTTATTGCTACTAAAAATATCGGGGGTATTATTGGTATTATGAAAAGTCCACACCAAAACTCATGTATCCTCTTTATATATAGTATTATATATAGTATGAGTCAGGATCCGTTGACACCAACTAGTTTGACACCAAATGTTACACCTCTCAATAACGTTTTAACCGATATAAATTTTATAAAATCCACCGTTGGATTGAAAGTTTACATCATATAGATCATTTGTGTAAAATTTCAAATAAATCCAAAATCATTTGATATGTTATTGAGATACATCAAAATTAACGGTTTTTGTATTTTTTTAAATGCCGTTAATCTTTATGTGTCTCAATAGCATATCAAATGATTTTGGATTTGTCTGAAATTTTACACAAATGATCTATATGATGTAAACTTTCAATCCAACGGTTGATTTTATAAAATTTATATCGGTTAAAACGTTATTGAGAGGTGTAACATTTGGTGTCAAACTAGTTGGTGTCAACGGATCCTGACTCATATAGTATATTATATATTATGAAAAGTCCACACAAAAACCCGTGTATTCTCTTTATATACAGTATATATTGTATAAGTATATGGATACTCCCGTTTGGTGCACAGGATAAGAGACATGATAGGATAACTGTATCATATCCAGTCTCAATCCAGTGTTAGGTAACACAGCAGGATATGATAAGTTAATCCTGAAGCTTATCCTATGTTGTCTCTCTAGTTGAAATTCTTATCCTGAATTTGAGCTGGGTTACCAACAGGAAAGGATACGAGAAAAAAATTACTGATTTATTCTATAAAATATATTTTAAAATAAAAAATGAAAATTAATAAAATATAAATAATAAAATAATTTGATAGTAAATTAATAATAAAATAATTAATTTTTAAATATAAAAAAAAGTGATTTTCTCACAAGGGCAATTTTGTGATTTATATAATCTAAAAAATCAAATTCTACTAAAATTACAATATTTTAAAGTAAAATAGTTATTAAAAAAAATATTAAAAAATTCTACTTAATTTAAATTTTATAACAAATTAAATATAATTATTTTGCAATGGTAATTTTATTATTTACGTATGAGATATATCGTATATTTATTTAGCTTATCTAACATGTATATATCATTGAGTTTTTTTATTTATTTTTAAAAGTAATATATGATTGAGTTATTTATTTGATCATGATTCATATAAAAAATTAAGTTTGATTATTTTCTAATGATTTTTATTTAAAATTATATAAAGGTATTTGATTACTTAATCATATTTTTTATTTATAAAATTCAAAGTATTACAAAATAATTTTTAAAAAATAACAATTCTTTTACAAGGGTAATTTTGTCATTTAAATATGTTATACATGTTATCATATTATTACGAGGAAGTATGTATTAAAAACATTATATAATAATTATCATGTTTGCTATCATGTGTGCCCAAAACACATGATAGGATAACTGTTATCCTGCTGATATCATATCCTATCGTTATCCTGTTTTATATCCTATCCTGTCAATATCCTATCGTGCGCATCAAACGGACCCTAAGTATATATAGTATAGATAGTTATTTAAAAGCACACATTAGCTTAACAATAGAAACTTAAACCAAAGACCAAAACATGTAATTTTTTGTAGGGAGAAAATTAAAATTCGGTAATTATAAATAAAGACAAAAAAATATATTTAACCCTAAGATTTTTTTAAGAAAAGTCTGTATAAAAATTTATTATTTAAATTTGTCAAAAAAAACTTTATTATTTAGAAAAACTTAAAAAAAAACAAATTCAAAGTTTAAGGTTAGAGAATGTGAAATATGCGTGTGTGCATTTTTGAAAAGAATTTCATTTCATTCCTTCTTTTCTCTCCACGAACCGTTTCTCACCGTAACCTCGTCGTCATCACCGTAACCTCGTCGTCGTCACCGTAACCTCGTCGTCGTCACCGTTTCTCACCGTAACCTTGTCACCGTGTCGTCGTTTCTATGATCTTCTCATTCTCTAATCGTCACCGTTTTATCACAAACCCTTCGCCATTACCGTTTCTCATCGTCGTCACCGTTTCTCACAATCTCTTCACCGTCACCGTTTCTCATCGTCGTCACCGTTTCTCAGAACCCTCTAATCTTCTTTCACGAACCCTTCAAAGCTCAAACCCTTTCCCGTTTAGAAATTTGAATGTCACCGAAACCCTAACTTTCTCATTAGTCCCTTTTCCCCCAAATTGCACGAGCACTGAATCTCACATCTTGTTCAATTAATCTATGAAGGTAAAATGGTAGTCCACAATATTTTTTCTTCTCGCCTCTTAACTAATTAGATTTATTTGTTTATGACACAATTTTGCAATATGCTTACTATTTCATTATCACAATTTCGCAATATGCTTACAATTTTGCAATATGGTTCTATTTATTCCTTCGATTTTATGAGTGTTGCTTCTGCTAGAGAGGTTGTTACAGGACTGCCAAGTACAATTGTGAACTTAATTTTCAGTTTGCAACTAAGGGTGAGCCTCTAAATGATGCCACTGTGCCTGAATCTCTGCTCTAAGATTTGATTATTTGTTTTACAATCTCAAAATGCAAAGTAAAGTTTTGATAAAAAAGATGCAGAGTATTAGCAAATCGTCTCTACTCTCTTCTAAGATTGATTATTATTTTACAATTTATTTGTTGTTTGAGGTATTAGTTTTCCTCTGATAGGATGGATACTTGCTTTTGTTGATTTAAGAGTTGTAGTAGCAGTGATTGTGTTATTTATCTGATTTAGCAAATTGGAAATCAAGTTTTTTGTTAGATCAGACACATTCTCCTAATTTCCTCTTTGCATTGTCACTTATATTGAATGCTTGATAGTTGATACGTTGTCCTCTATTTATATATACTGATATTGGTTGTGTGTTAGTGCATTTTTCATTAACAGGGTCTTTTTTGTGGATCTTTTATTGCTCATTATTATAATCATTGGCCAATGAAGTTCCCAAATTTTGGTGTCAAAACTGTTTGTGATGAGGCACTAATTAGTTTAAAATTAAGAGCTAAGACGTAGCATTTAGTCCTTAGTTACCAAGTTAGCCTTATGTTTATTGACTTACCTTTTCTTCAAATGTTTTAAAGCAAGAGGAAATTAGGAGGAAGAGGCATAGTAAGCTGTTAGCAAGGCTTATGTCCCATGTACGACGGTTCCGTCACTCCTGCACGAAGGCTCTGTTATTCCTGCACGATTTCTACTTCCCCGTATGATTTGTAAGTTTCTCATCTCTTTCATTTTTCGTCACCACTTGTACTGGACTTTAAACAAATATAAATAAATTGATTTATTTTCATGCATTGTGATTTATTTGAAGTTTAGTGGTTTTTTTGTACTGTGGTGTACTAGCATGGTGATTTGCATTGTGATTGGTTAGAAGGTATATAGTGATTATTGATTGGTTAGAAAGTAAAATTTAATAATTTATAAAGACAAAAAATACAGTTAATTGTATAATTTTTTTTTAAAAAATACCAAAACAAATGGCCCATTAAGGCGAGAATGGATTACACGATCTAAGATATTTGCACCATCTGGTTTATAATGGATACATGTTGGGAACGATGTTGGGCGATGTTGGCTTTCCATTTTAAAGGTATAAAAACCATATACAAGATTGTGTGAAGGAATCTTTTTTCATTATCTGAAAAAAGGGGTGGGGAGTATATTGCCCGTGACCTTAAATTTCACCATAGAGTAAAATGTTGGATGAAGTTGATGACCCTAGTCCCTAAATATGACCCTAGTCCCTAAATGTGAAAGCTTGTTGTTGCCTTTATTGCTGCTCAAGCAATTGTCTCTATCGGTGTCCGCTTTTCAATTAAAAAAAAGTTATGAATTTTTATTCATAATAATGCATGAATCGATATATGTTCTGCTTTGATGATCCGTAGTCCCTAAATTCAATCATCTGCTTGAAAAAAGGTACAACTTCTGCTTAAGGGAAGAAAAAAAACCTTAATTGTGCAAAGTTACAACTTTACCCATTTTTCTCATTCTTGATCATTCAAGAACATTCAATCCTCTGCTTGAGAAAAATAAAAGAAACTTAATTGTGCAAAAGGTGTTCTGTTCTGTCCCAAAAGAACCTTAAAAGACAGTTTTTTGTTTGTCACGATAAGGGAGTTTCACTCGTTTTTGGAATTTTCACTTTAAGATATTTGCACCAACTGGTTTATAATCAATACATGTTGGGAGCGATGTTGGCTTTCCATTTTTAAAGGGTATAAAACCCTATATAGGACTGAATGATTGTGTGACGGAATCTTTTTTCATTATTTGAAAAAGGGTTGGGGAGTATACTGCCCTAGTAACCTAAAATTTGGTGGTTGGAATCGATGAATATACTTTGTTTTATAAATTTTGTAACGGATGGATCATAGATGCCTCAATGACCATAGAGTAAAATGTTGGATGAACTTAATGACCCTAGTCCCTAAATGTGAAAGCTTTGTTGTTGCCTTAATTGCTACTCAAGCAATTGTCTCTATCTGTGTCTGCTTTTTTATTAAAAAAAAGTTATGAATTTTTATTCATAATAATGAATGAATGGATATATGTTCTGCTTTGATGATCCGTAGTCCCTAAATTCAATCATCTGCTTGAAAAAAGGTACAACTTCTGCTTAAGGGAAGGAAAAAAAACCTTAATTGTGCAAAGGTACAACTTTACCCATTTTTCTCATTCTTGATCATTCAAGAACATTCAATCTTCTGCTTGAGAAAAACTAAAGAACCTTAATTGTGCAAAAGGTGTTCTGGTCTGTCCCAAAAGAACCTTAAAAGACAGTTTTTTTTGTCATGATAAAGGAGTTTCACTCGTGTTTGGAATTTTCAATCTAACATATTTGCCCCATCTGGTTTATAATCGATACATGTTGGGAACTATGGCGGGTTTCCAATTTAAACGGGTATAGAAACGCACAAGACTGTGAATCATTGCGTGACGGAATCCCTTTTCATTATTTGAAAAAGTGATGGAGTATATTGCCCTAGTAATCCTAAATTTGACTGTTGGAATCGATGAATATACTTTGTTTTATAAATTTTGTAACGGATGGATCATAGAGTAAAATGTTGGATGAACTTAATGACCGTAGTCCATATATGTGAAAGCTAGTGTTGCCTTAATTGCTACTCAAGCAATTGTCTCTATCGGTGTCCTTTTAAAAAAATTTATGAAATTTTATTCATAATAATGCATGAATGAATATATATTCTGCTTTGATTACCCTTAGTCCCTAAATTCAATTCTGCAACTGCAATTAGAAGTGATTTTGCATTATGAAGGAAGAAATGGTAACCATAGACAGCTTAGGCATTTAAGTCCTTTGATCAAAACCTCTAGTTTCCATAGCCTTTATGTAATCCGCAGAAGCAAGTTGTGATGACATAGTGTTGTAAAGCTGACATGGTTTCTGACTCATAGGGAAGTATAATTCAATAAGCTTGATACATGGCTCTAGTTACTATGTTAATATGGTTATATCCTAGAATGTTGTTCTTATTTGCTAATGTTGCGTGCAAGTTTTATAGCAATAGAACCATTTGGATATTTTTGCTGGTACTTGCTAATGACAAGTGAAATGCCAAGATTTCTTTAATTAAGTTGTATTGTTGGTGCAGGTCATTGATGGAAACAAAATTGAAAAGTGGAATAACACTCTCATTGTTGACCGTTATTCTTATTCTGGGTGGCCTTCTCATCTGCTAAGGGACAAATTTCCAGGAGGTCTTTTATTCTAGCTCAGTCTAGAATTCACATAATTTCTTATGTTCTCTTTCTGTTAGTAAATGGTGGATTGCTTGCTCCAGATCTTCTATGTGGCCAATAAATAGTGGTTTCTTGGGTTAGGTTGAGACATGATTTCAATGTTGCTTATTTTCATGCCGGAAAAGGTTTTTATTCTGTAAAACGATGCTTATTTTCTATAATGTTTATCTGCTCCCTTTTCTATGTTCCATGTTGTTGGGTTGCGATATAAAATTTTGAATTAAATAGGAAGTGCGGCATTGGTTTACAAACGTTAGATGTGTTACTTTTCTTCAGGAGGGTGGTTCAAGTCCTAATACATAAATGATTTTAGCTCTCTTGCTTCTAGAGTTCATCTATCTTGAACTTCTGACTTTTTTTCACTATATTGATGGGTTACATTGTTTGAGCCTGGTTCATGCATGTTTCCCTGTTTTGCTTATTTATATTCTTTGCACATTCATATCAGAAAGCTATAGAAAGAGGAGGGTTTAGTGATGAAAGATATGAAAAGCTCGAGTTTCAGAAGAAAGTTACGGAACATTACAAGATCCTTCAGAATGCTTCCTGGAAGGTAATGAACTGTTTTTCCGGCGTCAAGAACATTACAAACACCCATTTCTTCATTTATTATTTATTAAAGAACATTCAAATCTTCTGCTTGAAAAAGAGGTACAATTTTACCAACTTTTCTCGTTCTTGATCATTGAAGAACAAAAAGAACCTTAATTGTGCAAAAAATGTTATGTCCCAAGATCATGTTTGGTACCAATATTTTAAAACAACAGTTTTTGGAATTTTCATTCCAACATATTTGCCCTATCTAGTTTATAATCAATACTTGTTGGGAACGATGATGGGCTTTGATAAAACTTTTAATCTTATGCATCGATAAAAAGTGATTGGATGTCTTAATGCCCAAAACATACTGGATAAATTACTTAATGACCCTCGTCCCTGAATGTGAAAGCTAGTGGTTGCCTTAATTGCTACTGAAGCAATTGTCTATATCGGTGTCCGCTTTTCTATTAAAAAAATATGAATTTTTATTCATAATAATACATGCATGGGTATATAGTTTGCTTTGATGACCCTTAGTCCCTAACTTCAATTCTACAACTGCAATTAGAAGTGATTTTGCATTATGAACATAATGACCCTTGTCCCAAATGTTTCATAAGTTTTGTAATGGATGGATGCCTCAATGACCTTTGAGAAAAATGCATTATGAATTCTTTATTCATAATGAAAATGTTCGATGGTGGCTTTTAAAGGAAATAAATTTAATATGAAAATTTTATTCAAAACGCAATGGTGTCTATTGTCTTTTTATGACCCTAATTGTGAAATTATCACTAGTGGTATTGTATATAAAGTTGGATATACTTTCTTCCATGATTTTTATAAGGAATTATCTTGGTGGCCTAAAAATGCTGGATGATGCCATATTGTGAAAGCGTTGTTGCCTTAAATGCAATTTTAATGTAAAATTTCATTCATAATATAATGCAAGGATAATATCTATTGTGCTTTGATGACCTTACTGATAAGGGTTTCAAAGGAATTCTCAGGAACAAAATACAAAGAATCCAACTCTTTGGAGTATAAACTATTACTTATAATATCGACCTGGTATGTATGGCATTATGCAGACAACATATGGAATATAAGGATGCTTGCATTGTGATCAATGGAGGAAACCATAATGAGGTTGTATCTGATAAAATTCAGTAGGTGTTGGCATAATAGCACTAGATGTATGTGTTATCATTCTTGATCATTCAATAAGATTCAATCTTTTGCTTGATAAATACAAAAGCTTTTGTTGCTGAGCATAACAGTGTTCAGGTTCAGCATGCTAATAAGGTGGTTAATTGCCAAGGTTCAACAGTGATTTGGAAATCGAAATCTCATGGAACTGTTCTTGGAGGACTGTAACTGAAGTTGAAATCATGTTGTTGGGTAAAGGGAAGGTTGATCATTCAGATGCGGCTTCATGCACGAATCAGAACAACCTTTTGAAAATGAAAAGTCAGATCAAGAGGTATATGATTCCCATCTCAGTTTCTTATGTTTTGATGTCATGAGTGGATGTATCAATTTTCCTAGTTTATATATTTTGGAACTTTCAATCCAATATATTTTCATCGATACATGTTGAGATACATATTTTAAATTTAGTCAAGAACATTCATTGTGTGACGAAATCATTTTTCATTATCTGAAAAAGGGTGGAGTATATTGCCCTAGTAACCCTAAATTTGACCATCGGAATCGATGAATATACTATGTTTTATAAATTTTGTAACTGATGGATCATAGATGCCTCAATGACTCTAGAGTAAAATTTTGGATGAACTTAATGACCCTAGTCCCTAAATGTGAATGCTAGTTGTTGCCTTAATTGCTACTCAAGTAATTGTCCCTATCAGTGTCCGCTTTTCTATCAAAAAAAATTATTAATTTTTATTCATAATATTGCATGAATAAGTATATATTCTGCTTTGATGATCCGTAGTCCCTAAATTCAATCGTCTGCTTGAAAAAAGGTACAACGGGAAGAACAAAAAACCTTAATTATGCAAAGGTATAACTTAACCCATTTTTCTCACTCTTGATCATTCATAATAATGCATGAATGGGTATATACTAGTTCTGGTGCCCGTGCGTAACGCACGGGAAATACCGCCTTTTAGTAATTTCGTACACAATTATCAATTTGCAAATGCTATATAAATTTGTGATAAATAAAATGGCAAAATATTGTTTGTTAGTTTCACCCCTCAATTTAGATAAAATATTTCTTGGTTACCATTAAGAATTACGGGAAGCATATAGTACAAATTAAATTACTAACTAAATTCAATCAAATGGCAAAATGTTGTGTTTTAGTTTCACCCCTCAATTTAGATGGCATACTTGTTAGTTACTCTTATCATTTAACAGGAAGTATGAAGTACAAATTACTATATTCAATCAAATCAAATATTAACAAAGTCGATACACGCATAAACATAACCTTTCTGGGATGCCTCCCGTGTTTTTTCTAGATATAAAACTTGAAACTTAATTATCATAAAGTTACATAACATCATCCCTCTATAATATTTAACAAAGTTGATATATGCATAAACATAACCCTTCCGGGACGCCGCCCATATTTTTTCTAAAATAAATTTGGAACTTAATTATACTAAAGTTACATAATACCCCTCTCTTTGCTTACTATGTTAAAGACTCTTACAAAGCAAACTATCAAACCAAAACTCAATAAAAAAAAAATAATGAACAATATGTATTTTGAACTTTTATTCTATCAGGTGAAGTTAACAATAATATTATCTACTAAGACTACTATAACCAAAGTGTTTTTTTTGCTTGGTGTTTCAATGCCAAGTATATTCAATTGGCTTATAACAGCCAGCAATCTAATTGATGATATATGAAGTTAAAAATTCGGTATATCGTTTCTACTTTTGCACCATGGCGATCTTGCTATCTTTCTCGAACCTTCAAAAACAACCTTTGTGTACATTTGACTTTGTACCATTAGTTGTACACATCTGCAACAATTTGACATTCTTGTTAACACTGCTTAATTAGATTCATAGAATTATGTACCAAAAAAAAAAAAAAAAAAAAAAAAAAAAGAAACTCAAAGTGGAAATCATTAAAGAAGTACATTCACTACTATATTTCATAGCTCATAAAAAGAAGTGACTTCATATAGATTTTTTGCATTGGTTTATTCGAAAGTTGGCTAGGTTATGGGTAGTTGCCTAATGTACACAATTAAGGCCATGTTATGAAGGTAAGCAAATGGAATAAATGCAGCAAACCAACAACCCTCTTACAACCTCAATACTAACCGTCTTGACACAAAGCACTACCCAATCTCATGGATTATAAGAATTACATAGGAAATGAACAGTCAATCTCATGCGAAATCAAAATCACTAAACAGGAAAAAAAAATGAAATCGAATCAAAACTAAAACATAAAACAGATTGAAGAATAGAAGAAATAAGGGCAAAAAAGATATTGTTGCCGTGTGGTTAACTCAAAGAAGGGGAAAAAATCAAAAGAATTATCATAAGAAATTTTATAATTAAAGATGTTATCAAAACTCCATGTAAACACATAAAAATAGTTAACAACCCATTGATAGGATATTTTATATTAGTTGCTAATTTGAAATCAAATTTAAAAGTGGTTGCTATAAATATGGGTTACTTGAGAAATATTAGGAACTCGAGTTTTCCAACGATCCAAACTTATATACCAAAACAAATATAAAAAAAATCAATTATAAAGTTCAAATTAGTTGCAGTAAACAAAGAAATAGAGACACAATAAATGGTGGATGTGAATGCTTACAAATTTCACTTCAATTGTACCGATGATGTCAAAGGTATGAATAGTCCTGTTTCAATAAAATAGGGAACAGTCACTTGAAACAAACAAAAAATGAAAAACATAAATAAATTAAGCTGCAGAAAGCTTAAAACTTACTTGAGAACAACTCTATCAATGGCCACTCACAGGTTCCTTTTTTCTAAAACACCTAGAAAAAGAAACAGAAGATCTATTTTGTAAATCTAAATGAACAAATAAAACTCAAAATCTTTTATATCACAATGAAAGCAACTATCGAGTGTAGGTGTGGATTTACAAACCCCAAAACACATATTTATACAGAAAAAATAGGAGCAGATAAAAAAGGGAAAATTTTGAATTTCAAATCAAAACCCTA
Organism: Trifolium pratense; assembly: GCF_020283565.1. Taxonomy (NCBI): domain Eukaryota; kingdom Viridiplantae; phylum Streptophyta; class Magnoliopsida; order Fabales; family Fabaceae; genus Trifolium; species Trifolium pratense. Next base: position 44,192,932 of record NC_060059.1, on the reverse strand, counting down.
AAAATCATTTAAATACAAATTCATAAGTCATAAAGCACATATTTGAACAAATAAATCGTTTAAATACATAAAAGAAGCTTCTTCAAGAATTATAAAATCAAAGGATTGAGAATAGAACAATATTCATTCATGAGAAAAGATTCAACTTTAAAAATCAACAAAATCTCTGTATAGTAATCAAACAATGATAGTGTCCAAGTATTTAAAAAATCTTTTTCTTATGATCAAAATCTCTGTTTGTCTGTCATTCTTTTCAAAAAAGTATTAAAAAAGTATTGAGAAGTTCACAAAAGCAATTAATCTCATGTTTCTTAAACATTCAATCATGTGTTTCCTGAAATTGTTTTTGCTTTATGTTTATAATAGTAAATACATATTTAATCTCATGCTTCATGTGTTACCTAAAATTGCATATGCTTTATGTTACCTGAAACATCCTTTATGAAATGATTGATGAACAAAATCCCAGAAAGCTATAATTTTTCTTATTTCCATTACTTTTAGCTCCTGCATATTTCAAGCACCAAGAAAGAAATGAATTGATGCAAAAAGAAAAAAACAAAATGAGAACTTTCATATTGAGACAAAATGACCAAAAGTTTGAGACCTTTATGAGTTTTAAGAACTTTCTTTCCTAAAAGGGATCAAATTCCTTTAAACACAGAGGAACCCATCTGTCACCTAAGAACTTTCTAAGAACTTTCTTTCCTGAAATGAAAATGAGATCGGGTTCGAATAATCTCTTATGTTGGAAGCATAAATTGAACAAATAATGAAAGAATACTCAACATTGAAGAAGAATACCACAAAGCCATCAGGTTTTCATATTGAGACATTTCATCAAGCACTTTGTGAGTGTTCACATTCACAATCAAAAAATTAAATCCAAAACATAAATGACATTCAGCTTACCTTAACGTCTTTGTGTATGCTGATTACTCATTCTTTCTCGCCTCCGTCGTGTGCGATGATTCCTCATTCTTTCCCGTTGCTGGATTTGTCAAAAGAGAAGGAGAAATGAAGCAATCCAAAAAAAATGAGAGAAGATAAAGAACAGAGTGAGAGATTGAAGGGGAAATTTGAATTTGGTTGCTCTGTTCTGTTCAACGTTGAAGAGATATCGATTAAAGCCATAAAATCCGCTGGGAGTGTACTGATAAGAGTCAGAGAGGATTTCTGTAGGCTTGCATCAATTTGATAGCGTTTTTCTGGTTGGGTCGCGTGGAGGGAGAAAGGAATTGCCCAAAATGTTTACGCGTGCTTCTTTTTTTCCTTTCCAGGTAAGTATTTTTTTGTTTGGTAGCGAAATGGGCTTCACCAACTGGGCCAGATCAGTTTTTCACTTGTTTGAATGCAAAAATAAGACCCAACAAAACCAAAAGAAGAGGGAAATTCAAAATTTAAATTTTTCTTCCAACTCAAGCATCCAAGTTGGCACCATAAGCTAAATATGGAATGAAAGTAATATTAATTAATGATGATTTGGCAAGAATGTGGTTAGAGGTGGACAAATAAGCTTTCTTTCCCTAACATGGTTTTGAGTTTGTATATTATTAAGATTCTGCTTATGAACAACATTCAATCTTCTGCTTCATAAAAACAAAATAAAAGATATTGAGCAAAGGTGTTCTTTCTGTCCCATGACCCTTTTGTTTGTTTGGTGCCAATAACTTTTCGTTTGTTACGGTAAATTTTGGAATTTTTATTTCAATATATTTGCATTCATGAATCATACATATTGAGGTACCCATTTTTTCATTTTCTTTGTCAAGAACATTCAATCTGCTGCTTGAAAAATGGTACAACTTTACCCCATTTTTCTCATTCTCCATCATTCAAAAACATTCAATCTTCTGCTTGAGAAAAACAAAAAGAACCTTAATTGTGCAAAACGTGTTCTATCCCAAGATCATGTTTGGTAGCAATATTTAAAAAAAGAACAGTCTTTTGTTACAATAATGTAGTTTCGCCCATTTTTGGAATTTTCATTCCAACATATTTGCCCCATCTGGTTTATAATCAATAACTGTTGGGAACGATGATGGACGTCGATAAAAACTTTTAATCTCCTGCTTCGATAAAAAGTGACGTGAATGTTGGATAAATAACTTAATGACCCTAGGCCTGAATGCGAAAGCTAGTTGTTGCCTTAATTGCTACTCAAGCAATTGTCTCTATCGGTGTCTGCTTTTCTATTAAAAAAATTATGAATTTTTATTCATAATAATGCATGAATGACTATTTATTATACTTTGATGACCCTTAGTCCCCAAATTCAATTTTGCAACTGCAATTAGCAGTGATTTTGCAATATGAACTTAATGACCCTTATCCCTAATGTTTAATAAGTTTTGTAAGGGATGGATGCCTCAAATTGAGGCAAATGCATCATGAATTCATTATTCATAATGGAAAAGTTGGATGGTGGATTTCAAAGGAAATAAATGTTAATATGAAATTTTATCCAAAATGTTGATTGTGTCTATTATCTTTTTATGACCCTAATTGTGAAACTGTCACTAGTGGTATGGTATACTTTGTCTTGGTGGCCAAAAATGTTGGATAATGCCTTAATGTGAAACTAGTAGTTGTCTGAAATGCAATTTTGAAGGTAAGTAAAGACAAAAATATGAAAGCCTTGAATTGTAGTTAAAAGCCTTGAATGATTAATTAACCCGGTGTTGGACCGAGACCCTTGGTTCAATAAAATATGAAAGCCCATGAGATAGCCTTTATATTAAACCACATGCAGTCTCCCCATGTCTATGTTATGCAGCAACAGCTTCTGTCTTACACCATGCGTAAATGTGTTTGGTTTTATTGCTAGATTTTTCTTTCTTCTTCTTCTAGTAAAGAATCAATGCATTGTAGAATTTATCTTGGGTGATAAATACTATAGTATGCTTTGTGCCAAGACCTTGAAAGATAAACTTTTTTGTTTGGTGAGGTAATTTTTTGAGTTTTCTTTTTACATATTTGCATTGATTCATGTCGAGATACCCATTTTTCTCATTATTAATAATTGAGCATGTATTCTTTCCCAAGACCCTGTTTGGTACCAATATTTTGAAAGATTAACTTTTTCCTTTGCCATGGTGATTTTGGAACTTTCATTCCAATAAATTTTCATTGAATTTTTCATTTTTGATTAGTCAAGACCATTCAATCTTCTTCTTGAAAAAGGTTGAACCTTACCCATTTTTCTTATTCTTGATTATTGAAGAACATTCAATTGAACCTTATTGAAGACCTAGTTTGCTACAATAATTTTTTGTTTTCATTCCAACATATCGGTTTTCGGTTGATACTTGTAGTGATACTGATTTTTTAATTCTTGATAATTCAATCTTTTACTTAAAACTTAATTGAGGAATCTGCCCCAAGAACCTTAAATCTTCTGCTTATTGGAATTTTTGTTCCAATATATTTGCCCCGTTTGGTTTATAATCGATTTATACCTATTGGGAACGATGACGGGATGTCGATTTTATCATTTTTGATTATTGAAGAACCTTCGATCCTCTACTTCGAGAAAAAGTTAACCTTCAATTTTGTAAATTAAAATTTAATCAGGTATACAAATCCTACAAGACCATAAATCATTGTGAAATGGAATCTTTTTCCATTATCTTAAAAATCGGGTGGAACATACGACCCTAGTAACCCCAAGTATGATAGTTGGAATTGATGGATATACTTTGTAAAATGCATCATGATCTCTTTAGTTACAATGTACGCGTTGGATGATGTTCTTAGTGCAATTTTTATATGAACCAATTCTTCGACCGTTTCTATTGTTTGTACAAGTCTTTCAAAAGTTTAAGACTCTTAAATTGAGGTAAGTAAAACAATACTCAATATATTCTAAGCTGTAAGTGCACTTCGGAATGAAGGAAAAGCAAGTTATTCAACCATTTTATATGTTTCTCATATGGTATAATGACTGTACTGATGTGTTTTTCTTATGCTATTAATACTTGCTATCAATTACGTACGTGTCATGCCATTTACGGTGATGCTATATAGCTACAACTCTATAATTAGATTAACAAGATGACGCAGTACGGAAGCGATAGGTTAGCAAAACGCTAAACCTAATGGATAAAGACAAGCCGCAAACACAAACTTGTCAAAATAGGGTTTCGGAGTCCACCGAAAGAGTAATTTGGAGTCCACCAAATTTGAGAAAATTCTCTATAATTTTATTGAATGAAAAAGTTGCCTTCAAGGCTACAATAGTTTACCTTAAATAGTAGTGAAAAATAAAAATAACAAATCTTCTAAAAGATTGTAAAAATAAAAATAACAAACCTAGCTAAATAAAAATAACAAATCTACCTAAAATATAAAAATAACTAATCTAGGTGAAATATAAAAATAAGAAATCTACCTAAAATATAATAAAACTAAATCTAACTAAAATAATAAAATACTGAAGAAATCCTCCTACATCAGTCTCCTCTACCTCAAAAGAACTCGACCCCGAGTTCTCATCTTGATAAGGAGCCTCATCTGCTTGATACTGACTCATGCGTTTATCATAGTAGAAACTTAGTATCGGTTTTTCTTTAATTACCAAATTCTTTCTCGTTTGCTCGATAGCTACTTTTTGCTCTTCTTTTAGTCTTGTCTCATACCGACTCTTTTCTTCTTTAAAAGCTTGATTTTTCTCCTCTAACTTGAGATACAACTCCCTCCGTTTTGTTACACGTTCTAAGCTTCTAAAAATAGGGAATGAACCTTGAGTTATCCTTGATCTTGCAGTGTGCATTGACACAATAGACCAATTGCCTTCATCAACATAGTTCTTCTCCGAATCATCTCGTTCATCGATCTCCTTCTTCTCATCTTTGGATTCGTCCACTTCAACCGAAACATCTTGTTCAGCTACTAATTTAACTTCTTTCAGTTTTGTTTGATCAGAACGATCGTTGAGTTTCTGCGGAAGAGATGGTTGACTATCATCTAGGGTTTCGGTATCTGTATCAACAATATGTTCGTAGGATCCATTCTTTTTAGTAACACCAGCTTCAATATCAACAACAAATTTTATTGAGTTTAACTCTTTGTTGCCACCGATTTTATGCACTTCATGGTTCTCCCTCTCGTCTTCAGGCAAATCAGTATTCCTGTTTGTTGTTTTGACCGTAAAAATATCGTTTGTCTCATGACCATTCTCAACAAACAAATCGATTTTAGTACATTCTTTTACCTCATGTTCCTTTGCTTCAAACTTATCCGCTGCGAGTTTACAAGCAACGTGTCCTTTATCTCTATGATGCCGTCGAACGTTGTTGGTGGTATTGTAGTAGGCGTTGTTGTTGTTCAAACAATTTGATAATATCGTTATTTGTGCACTCAAAGCAGTTAGGGCTGCGGTAACATCCGCGGTAAATCCCTCAAGGTCTGCCCTGGTCGCTGGTTTATCTCCCATGACTGTTCAATTCACGAAAGAACAGGGGAAACCTGCTCTGATGCCAACTGACGCAGTACGGAAGCGATAGGTTAGCAAAACGCTAAACCTAATGGATAAAGACAAGCCGCAAACACAAATTTGTCAAAATAGGGTTTCGGAGTCCACCGAAAGAGTAATTTGGAGTCCACCAAATTTGAGAAAATTCTCTATAATTTTATTGAATGAAAAAGTTGCCTTCAAGGCTACAATAGTTTACCTTAAATAGTAGTGAAAAATAAAAATAACAAATCTTCTAAAAGATTGTAAAAATAAAAATAACAAACCTAGCTAAATAAAAATAACAAATCTACCTAAAATATAAAAATAACTAATCTAGGTGAAATATAAAAATAAGAAATCTACCTAAAATATAATAAAACTAAATCTAACTAAAATAATAAAATACTGAAGAAATCCTCCTACATCACAAGAGGGCCTTTTTTACCATGTTATGCATTTGAGAGATTTGGTTTTTAATGCAATCTATTTTCGTTTTTGAGAACTTATTCAGCCTATAAGATATGCTGCTTTTCCAAAATTTGTGCTGGAGTCTAGATTTTATGCTCATTAACAATATAATATTGACATTATAACATTGGATTCTTTTGAATATATACTGACTGCTTTTACACAATTTTTATTTGTAAGGACACAATTCAAGCATCATGGCCAACATGAGAATTTCTTGAGTTAAGGTCTATTTCAATGATCACATATTATCGAGAGAACGAGATTACATTATGATGGTTATTGTATGACAGAAAGTTATGTTATAATATGCTTTGAATGCTTGTTTGAAAATATCAATTACATGAAAATAAGTAGTAGAGAAAGTTGTACTTGATGACATGTATGGTTGATTTCGGATTTTGCATGAGAGTTACAAGGATGAGTGATTCATACTTTAATAGGTTTATGATAAGGATTTTTTTCTTTTTGCATTTTTTGAGCATGCATATTTTTGTTTATTCATTGATTTTTTTTGTTTATTCATTGATTTTTTTTTAGCATGCATATTTTTGTTTATTCATTGATTTTTTTATTATATTAATGATTGTTGATTTTTTTAAGGAAAAATTAATTTTCATTGATTGATTCATTATTATTTTAGAAGGAATTTATATCGAATTTATTGACTCATTTAAATCTTAAAAGTCTATAAAGTACTTCAAAATCTCAAAAGTCCGTGTCATAAAGTCTAACAAATTCTTGTGTTAAGAATCTTGATTGAAAAAGTCATTCAAAAAAGTCTTCTAAAATCTCATAAAATCAATATAATCTCACAAAGTTTTTTAAAATCTTCAAGATTTTTTTTGCTAAAATTGTCTTGTGAAATCTTAATCCAATACACCCCCTAAAAATGAATCATTTCAAAAATGACAATGTTTATGTGATCATATAAGTATATATGGATAAGGAGAAAACTTATACACAGTACCCTAATTACTGTTGGTCTGTTCTCCTATAAAATGATGACACGTAGCATTTAATTATTTATTTGATTCACGCTGTGAGTACTCTGTTACTCCCTTTTGTTGGCGGAAGCATGGAAGTATTACACGTTAATGTCAAGTTCCGGTCACCGGAAACCAAGCACCTCAACCCCCCTTTCAAGACTGTTTTGAAGAACTTCGTATTCCAATTCAGCAATTCCCTAATCTCGAATCTGTCTCTCTCAGTGTCGACTCTTCTCTCTTTGGCTCTCCATCGATGATACACTTGTTAAAGACAAGTTTCATTATCTTCACCTCACCTCACAGATTTTAATTTCATTTAAGATTGGCTCCCTCTCTTTCAGTCCATCAAGTCACTCTCCATGTCTGATTTATGTAGATGTTCCCAAACGTTATTCTTTCATTGTCTAATAAACAAGGTTTTAAATCACCATTGCATTACATTTCTTGTCTCTTGATGTGCAGAGTGAAAGAGTATACCAAATCTCACAAAAATGCATTTTTTATTTTTTTTAAAATTTCACCAAGCAAAGTGAGAGAATTGTTGAACGATTGTACAGACAGAGCACACCAACTTGGAAGCAAAAGAAGATATTAGTGATCAAAATTGTGCATTAGCGCAAGTGCGGTGGTCAAACAAGGTCTTATAATTAATATTCATTGAATGGAAGGATTAACGGAGTTAAATGCGATTAAATGAGTTAGCCAAATAACTTTCGCGATTTAATGCTTGAAATTGTTATTAATAAGATTTCCACACATGCTTTTTTTTTTTTGGTACAAAGATTTCCACACATGCTTTTGAAGTATAAAAAGATGAAATGGATTAATTATTATTCCGAAGAAAATATCACATGCATTCACATGTTGAAAGTCTCACTAATTATACGCATACAATATTCATCATTATATTGTGGAAGATCCTCTCATGGAAAGAAAAGTCTTTGAAGTTTTCCTTCGAGATGAAACAAAGATTCTTGTTCATGGAGATAACCAATGTTTGATTTGCAAAATAGTAAGTACTAGACAAAATAGTCCAGAACAAGACATAATTTTATCGGAGAAAGATAGAGATAATATTTTTGATAGTTTGTACTCTAGACAAAAAGTTGTCTTGTGGTTCAATGAAAACAAAAAATATTGTTTTTGTCCAATACCGTACTACTTATTTTGTCCAGTCTCATGGTCAATTTCTAAATCAAATACTAGAATACAAAAAGAGTTGTTTTGTTTAGAAGATCAAATACACGCAATAGTAACAAGTGATGGTTTGGTAGTTATTATGGTGACAACCATAAGTCTAAGATTGTCACCAGTCAATAACACAACACTACTATAAAGAGCAACTTCGTACTAAAATACTCACCATTGCAGATCCAAAGAAGAGTTGACTATTTTGTAGACTATGCCATAGCAGGAGTTTTATAAGATCGAGTAAAGCTTCTAATTGACAATGTTATGTTAATTAATACTCTCCCTGATCTAAAATATAAACCAAAAAGTATAAGTATTTGATCTAAATTTAGACTAAATACATAGACAAAGCTGTTATATTTGAGACCAGAGGGAGTAACAAGTAACACAGAGCAGCTTTTGAGTAAAAATCATATTTTTGAGTGGTTAAAGTTATTGGTTGGTTCTATAGTACTTTATTTCTATAATTGGATCAATAAGTTCTATCATTAAATCAAGTGAGATATGATGAAATTTATTGATCCAAAAGGTAAGCTTGTGCATGTGTTACATGTGCACCATAGAATTAGCCTTATAAGTTTGACCTTTGTATAACACTGAACACAACAAATATGACAAGGTAAATGATAAAAGTTGTACTGCTAAAAGTGCAAGGAAACTATAATTCCCAATTGTAACAAGGTTGTAGATTTATTGAATCACCAATGCCTGACCAAAGAAATGCTTGACCAAGGAAACTATTACTTTTGTCACTGTTATACATGGAAACAACTGTATTTGTATATCCTTGAGATCATGGTCTTCAGGCTTATATGAGAGGAAAAAACTTTAGATCAACATGTACAAATAAACAATTTTGTATAGTGTAACAATGCAATAATGTCCTTCACTTCGTGAAGATTAAGAAATAATACAAAGGATAAGCAATCTACAACAAACTCAAAAAACAATTTACAACTGAAGAAAAACTTTACTCACAGGATCAAAATAAGTAGAGAATTGACCAGTGTTATAAGATCAATCCATCCTTCACAATTTGCTCCAACCAAGATGCTATATCCGACATAGATGGACGCTCACTCGGATTCTCTCTCACAGCAAGCTCTGCTATATCGCTGAGTTTAAGCAAAGGCTCGACATTTCTCGGAAGAGCGACATAGCGATCAATTATGGCAGCTGCCTTACCTTGTTTGATCAAAGGCACTGCCCATTCAACAACATTAGGTGGATCAAAATCTCTATCAAAAGCTTTCCTTCCACTTAGAATTTCCAACAACACAATCCCGAAGCTGTAAACATCACTTTCCATGTCGCCGTTAAGATCTTTATCACTCGAAGTAAGAAGTCCAAAGTCGGAAACTCTGGCCCCCCATTCTGAATCCAAAAGAATATTAGAACTCTTGAGATCCTTATGAACAATTGGAGGCAACAGTTCTTTGTGAAGGTACTCTACACCCTTTGCAGATTGCATAGCTATCTTAAGCCTTAAGCTCCAATTAAGAGGAGAAAGACCACCATGAATGTGATCAGATAGTGTCCCATGAGACATATACTCATAAACAAGTAACCTCTCACCCATCTCGGCACAATAACCCAGCAAGTTAACAATATTAACATGACGAATTTTGCACAAAATTTCCAACTCCATTTCGAAGTCACGATTGTTGGTGTGTATTATCGTAGCAGCGTTCGCTCTTTTCACGGCAACCACTCTCCCATCCGCCAAAGCAGCTTTGTAAACAAATCCATAACTTCCTCTCCCAAGCTCATTAAACTCCTTGAAACCATTGGTAGCGTCTTTCAACTCCGAAAGCCTGAAAACCTGAGGCAATCCAGGACAAGACGCAGCCGAAGAAGACGAATGAAGAAGACCGTTACCATTACCATTCACATCATCATCATCATCATCCTCTTGTTCATGTTTACCAATACATGACTTGGATTGTTTCTTTGTCCTACGTTGTCCCCTTGAACAAACCAAACATCGAAAAATACACCCACAAGTCAAAATCAACAACAAACACAAAACTGAAGATCCAATTATGACAACCCATCTACGAAGATGATGCCAATGCAAAAATCCATTCGAAGAATGAAGTTTACAAACACTCAAACAAGAACTGTTCTGACAAAGAGAACAAGCCGTGCAAACTCTATCAGAATTTTGAGTACAAGGACTAGACAAAAAGAATCCTTGTGAACAATTATAACCACAAGGTGAACAAATCCTCAAATCTTGTCTAACACATAAACTTGTTAAATCTGGTTCATTAAGAACACTAACATTGAAATCAAACTCATTAACTTCACAAGAACTTGACCTACAAAGACCAGGACTTGAAAGCTCCAAAGGAGGGTCAAAATCAGGCTTTGAAGCGTTGACCAACCAACAATCTAGAAGAAGATCATCTTCTCTTATACCACAAGTTGTATAATCAGAAGAAGCAATTGCCATAAAGCCATAACCTTTTGGAACCAAAGATGAATTCAAATTACCCCAACATTCAACCACGTGATTATCCTCTCGAACGCCGCAGAAATGGCGTGCCCCGCCCGAGAGTGAAACAAAACGAATCTCCGTTGACGGAGGTTCTATATCACCCCAACATCTCACATCGGCGGAGACATTCGAAACACCGCAAACTGCGGTTCTCCCCGAAACCAAAACAGCAAAACTATCAGAAACATTGGAAACTTTCAGATTTTCCGAATTGGGTCCCCAACAAACTAACCCTCCATCTCTAACCCCACCACAAGTAAACCCTTCTCCGGAAACAATCCGATTAATTTCAAGATTAGTAACCGATTGATCAGAAAACGAATCATTAAGCACCGCCATTAAAGTTCCATTCTTAGTTCTTTTCGTGATTTGCCAACAATCTACAGTTCCGGAATCACGATCGGAGTAGTAAGATCCTCTAACAGCACAAACATGATTCTTACCGGCGGCGATGTGGGAGTAAGCAGTGTTCCGGTACGACGGTGGAACCAAAACGGGATCTGCGTTTTGTTTAGAAGTAGCAGCCCAACAAAAAGCCTGCGAAGTGTTTGCTAAAATGCCACAGAGAAAACCTTCACCGCCAGAAAGTGCTGACATAGCAGGAATGTTTGAAACATAAGAGGAAGAAGAAAGAGGTTGCGGTGAAGTAATGTTTTTGCCCCAACAAATAACGTCTTGTTTACCACTTGCATCAATGGAACAAAACAATTCGTATTCTCCAAATGAAGCTGAGATTGGTCCCATGGTGCCAAAAGCGTTTGTACCATGAGAGAAAAAGAAGAGAAAGATGAATATGAGTGATGATTGAAATGGGTTAAATGGAATTTGCATGGTTGGTTTGGGGTATTTTGGAACAGAGTTGTGGTTGTAGTGTCATGGATGTTGAAGGGTGTGTGTGTGTTTTTGTGAGTTTTAAGAGTGTTTTGTTTGGTGAGTGATGTTGAAGAAGAAGAAGAAGAAGTAACAATAACAATAACAATAGTATTTGTGTTTTGTGTTTGTAAGTGATGATGATGTTGATGACGATGAAATAACGTGGGTTTCGTTTGCCACCTTTTTTTTACATTAATTTCCCACTTCGACCGTTAAATTTAACAACCTTAAATATACGGAACTACAGTTTAGTTGCAGATTGCACTTATTTACTTTAATTAACTAGAACTTTCACCCGTGCGGTCCATGGGTCTAATCAGCCGTAATATGTAACAATAAAAAATAAAATATAAAAATTCTAAGAGCATTTTTAATAAGAGTATTATAGGGAATTTTATGAACTAATTATTCTATATTTGTTTATGTGCTTATTTTATATTTTATATATTTTAAAAATAATTTTGGAACCCCATCATTTTGTTTACTTATTAAAAAAAATTGCTGATAACTAAAGGTTAAAATATTGATGATAATTAAAGGTTAAAAAACAAAAGGTGTTGTTAACATGTGCATATAGGGCACATGTTAAGGTATCTTAATATAGAAATTTAACATTTAATGATACAAAAATTTAATGCTTAAAAAGTTAAAATTTAATGCTTCAACATTTAATACTTTCTATTTTTGCTTCCTTAACATGTGCTTTTGGTGCACATGTTAACATTCTCCAAAAAAAAATTAAAGACACAATCAAGAACATAAACTTAAGTAAACATCCATAAATAAATAAAGAAAAATGTTAAACAGTGCCCCCGGGGCACTAGTTAAGCATGTTAAAATATAAATTATGTCTCGAAATGCGTGCATTCAATGCCTCGTAAATAAAAATTGTGATTAATTCCGCCGTTCAAATTTATTGAAAACAGGGTTAACATATTAGGATTCCTAAATTCTTTCATAATTGAAGCACATGTTTTAGCGGTTAAAATATTTTATTGTAAGTAAGGGATGCAGGTTCGATTCGTATCGTAAACAAATCTGTATTTTTTTAATATAAAGCTGCAATAAAAAGAAAGAGAAAATGAGAGGGGAAAAAATTTGGTTTAGGGTTAACTTATGTTAGCAAGCTTATAATATAAGAGATAAGAGATTATCGGTTTTTAATTGTTTAAATTGTGCAATTAAAATTGATGGTGCTTAATTGTCGTATGAAATCTTTCCTATGAAAGTTGATGGAGCTTAACACTCCGTGGACATAATTCAAATCACAATTGGTCTGTTAGTGCATATTGTATCAATTGATCATCGGTGAATATTAAATCTGCAATGTTAAAATCAAAATAAATAATGTGATTAGTGACATGACCATGGTTGTGTTTGGTTGTATTGCAAAAAAAAATTGATTTAGCAGAATTGAGTTTGATAATAACTTGCCAAATTACACGTGATAATAATTTTTCAAATCTCACATGATAATTATTCTCTAAATTTATGATCCAGTAAAAAAAAATCATTGATCAGAAAAGACATAAAAATATTTCGTGATAAATAATATAGTTAACAATAATTTTAATATGATATACTTTTAAAATTGATGGTGCTTATCAATTATTGCACATAATTTTAATCATAATTGGTATACTTGCCAAGTGGTTGGAAATATTGTCTTGCATTGAAGGGTTTGTAGGTTCGAATCCTAGTCAAGACAAAATTGTATTATTTTTTAATAAAAATTGCAAGATAAAATGAAGGAAAAATAGAGAAAACAAATTAGGGTTTAGGATTTGCTTGTGTATACAAGCTTATAATATAAAAGATTTTAGTTTTGAAAAATGCTAACATAGTTTTTTTTTTTTTTTTTTACAAAAAACATAGTTAAACAACTTATTATCCAACATTTAGTTTACATTTGAAACCAAATAGTCTCTTCCTAAATGTGAGTTCCTCTTCCTCATATCTTAAAGTCGATCAAATATCATGATTCACTCTAATACCACTTGTTGGAGAGTTATAAATACCACTGAGAATAATATTTTAGATATATGACCATATAGACCATCTTCCTTTTATATTCGATATTTTATGCTTTATTATTATTGTAGACTTTAATCATCTTGATTGCGTATTTGCAAGTGTACAAATCCGTCAATTGAGTAATAAAAGATTATCGATCCTCAGGGATTGCGCGATTGTAACAAAGAAATTGTGTCTATGAACAAACTAAAATTAACACACATATTGGGGGTTTGTTTGAGTAGTTTGGTATTGTACGAAAACGTGCGAATTCAATTGTAGAAAAGCGAGGTAGGATCATCGGAATCACTTAGTCTATAGTCATCACATGCAAGCAAACATATCAAATGGAATCACTCAAGTGTTACAACTAGATCAACAATATGGTGAATCTCAATCTCTTGATAAATTCACTCTATCCGTTGTCGATACTCCTCCGATCTCTCGGATGAAAGCTACCGACGACGAAGTATTTAAAAACGCGTTGATCGTTAGCTACACTCTATGTTTCAATCTCTCGACCGGAAACACTCAAGTGCTCAATGTATTCAGTTCAGATTTTCAATCAATATTCTCATACGTGATTAAAAACTAAGATCATTACAAAGTTGATCAGAAATTATAAAGCATTAAGAGTAGAATTGCATTGAATAATCACTTTACAAGAGTAATTCGAGAAGATAAGTAAGATTACATGATTAAACTACATTCTAAGATCCTCCTAAATCCTACCTCTATGAGGAAGTTAGTTCCTCATAGTGACTTGATTCACTCCAAGCTCCAACTCCATGGCAATTGCTTCCATCTTGCTGAATATCTTGAAGCTATCCACTTCGTTCCAGGATCAGACCTTCTTGATCGCTCAAAATCTCAGAAATATGTTTTGAACTGCAGAATTTTCGAACCCCTGTCCAGAAAAATCACTTTTCTATATATAGTAATTGCAACCACGCCGCGCGTGATCATAGCAGGTTTTTGGTCTCTCTGTGATAAGCATCACGTTGCGCGTGATGGACCACGCCCCCAGCGTGGTTAACTTGCAACATTTCCTGCATAATTTCCTACTTTCTTGTATTTCAAATAATCTTGCTTCTGAGTTGATTTCTCTTGATTTATTGCTTAAAAACCTCTAAAATAAGTCTAATGTTCCTCAAATAAGCATAGATTATGAGAGTGTGACGATATGTCATCACATCTCAATAAATACATATATTTTATCGGTAGGCAAAAGATGGGAATTGAGATTCGCTGTTGTTGAAAACATCACAGTTTTAGATTTAACCCGTTAATTACATATAAGACGGTTTAAATTAATTCTTTTTTAAAATTACTCCAAATGAACTCAGCCGCACGATTTAGATCGGACGATGCTGTAACCGCATAAAATGGGGCTATGAACCAACCAGGTTAGGAAATAAAATTAGTGGCGTGGGTGTGAAATGTGAATGTCCACTAGCTAGAGAATGAACAAAGGGACCCTCATCTATTAGTTGCACTTGATTAATTCGTGATCCAACGGAGAGTGTGGGCTATTTAAACTTTCAAAAAGGACAAAGGGATCTCATCTAGTGTGCTAACTTTTTACGTAATTATGCACTAGTATGTACTTCAATGCGTTTAGTGCAATCAACATAACAGAACTTATTTATTTTATTTTTAAGGAAACAGAACTTATTTATGTCAAGTTGAGTTAATCTATAGTCAACTAACAGTATATGTTTACTTTTATTTTTTATTAGGTTCTCCTCTCTCTGGACCTATATGTAAGAAAAATTTGACTTTTTAAATTCATTGTTGAATTGATGATGTATCTAGACAATACATTCATTCTACAATAAATTTATAAAGTAAAATGTTTCTAATATATAGGACGAGAGAGTATTAGAATTTAAGAGACATATACTCAACCGCAAAAGCTAGCTTGAGACTTGAAGTTTGCACTACACTTATAAATGTTATCTATGTCATATCTATAGACAATGTGCGACTTCTAACACACACCGTCACGTCCAGAACTGAACAAGCTGGAACGAGGTCTCCACAACAAACAACAAATGGATCTAGCATAATCTCTGATATCATATTAGAATTTAAAACGCATATACTCAACCACAAAAGCTAGTTTGAAAGTTGAGTTTATACTACAATTATAAAGGCTGTCTATGTCATATATCTCTAGACTCTAGCCAATATGAGAGTCTTCCACTTGAATCAAATTATATTTAATCAGATATTAATTGTAGGTATATTTTTCGAATCGCAAGAGTTTAACTATAATTTTTTTTTTTAAGTAGTTCACCGACTAAAATATAATCTCTTTTATTTTGGTCTTTTTTATTCTTTATATAATTTTTCAATTACAAACTCATCAACACAGCATCGACATAATTCATTCTTATAACTCGTCAATTTTAATTAGATAAAATGGGCCAATACCTCATCCTCATACACATTTACACACTTAAACACCCACGTAATAAAATAAAATAATAATAAAAATTGGGATGTTACACTCATCAGAAGAAAAAAATTTAATTCAACGATGAATTTTATAAAATTTGTATTTGTTAAAGCGTTATTGAGCGGTGTAACATTACTCAAATGTTACACTGCTGTAATTTTATTCACCCTCTATTCGTTAATGTTATTGAGATCCGTCAAGATTAACTGTTTATGCATTTTTAACCTCAAACGATTCTTCATTCTAAAGAAAAGTCATTAACCATTTGAATTCAATCACTTAGTTAACTGTAGTGATTTTTTATAACCCTCCGGTTTTCATGAGAACGGGGTCTCGTCATCCAAAGTTCGACCACAAAGAAAGTAAATTCTTACAAAAAATTATTCTCACCAGAAATCGAGTTTAAATATTTTCAAATAATTCATTTTATGGGAAGCTCGTTAACCACTTGAGTTTAATGTTTTGATTAACGGTGGTGATTGACTACAACATTTAAAGGTTGTTTTTACTATTTTAATTTCCATCGATCTTGCGTGTAAAGTTGAACCATGGGTATTTTCAGAGGCGACCTGCACACATGTGCGACATGTGCGACAGCATTGGGCCTCAAAATTTTGAGGGTCTCAACTCAAAATTTTGAGGTCTTATAATATTAGTTATATATTATTTATACCTACAAAATATCAGAGGTATATTAATTGATTAATTTTTAGGCCCTAAATTAATAGTTATATATTGTTAATGTTCATAAAATATCATGAGTATCAATAGATTAGTTATCTATACTCGTAAATATAGTTCTAGTCCATTTTAATATTTGCATAAAATTTAATCTTAGATTATGATGTACCATTTAATTTAATATTGGTAATTTATATGTTTACAAGAATAAGAGTGATTTTTTTTTTGTATTATATACAATTTAAATCGACAATTTTTTTTAAAAGAAAAAATTATTAAAGGGCCAATTTTATATTTTGCACAGAGCCCCCTAAAATTCGAAAATACCATCGGGTATTTTGTAAGTTTGTTTCATTTGGTTGTAGTAGCCAAAAGGTGAGAAAGACCTAGCTTGCATATTCGATATTCCCCAGCACTCGCCCAATTTGGCTTCTTTCATCTTTTACTTTCTTGTTGCTCATGTGGATTTGTAAAGTACTTTGTCCTATTCAAAATTGTACAGAAATTATAGTTTGTTTTAGTGTTAATCAGTAAAATGGTCTCTTAAAAAAAAAATTGGTTTCATATTGGTCCTTTAAAGAAAAAAAGGTCTCAATATATCCCTTAAAAAAAAATGTCCGAATAAGTCCCTTAAAGACATATCTGTTAATCAGTTTGGTCCTATTCGGACATTTTTTAGGACCAAACTGATTAACGAATAAGTCTTTAAGGAATCTATTCTAACATTTTTTTTCTTTAAGGGACTCATTAAGACATTTTTTTCTTTAAGAGACCAATCTAAAACAAAAAATGTGTTTAAGAGACCATTTTACTAATTAAACCTTAGGTGAAATTTATTAAACTGAAACGCATCAAGCACGTGCATAATACTATTTTATACGGTACTTTTTTTTGGACCAAAATACTATTTTATACTTTTAAAAAATACAAATATACCATCAAATTATCTATTATTAATAAGGACAAAACTTATATGCATTTCTTTAGCTGCAGTTTTTCCTGTTCCTCTCACAAAAAGGTAGTTATTTATATTTTTTAATTAAAAAAAGAAAAAAAAATTGTTTTTAAATAAAAATAACTTCCCCATATATCTAGCACAGTAAGAACTGTGTATATAGAATTGTACATAAGTTTGGTCCTATTAATAAAGTGTTTCTTATAAAAAAATATCGGAGAAAATATATATTCATCTTAATATTATAAACAATTTAGTACGGATGTTATAAACATCTTCTAGCACTATAAATAAAAAATAATTGAATTCAAGTTTTTAAGATATGATATCAATAATATTAAACATACACAACCCACTATACATTTCTTTTATACGGTAAGTTGGTTACTTTTTTTTTAGTAAGTTGGTTACTAAACATTACTAACAAAATACATGTTTGGTGTCCTAAAATTTTGATCATTTTATGAATTAAGAAATAATAAAAAGAATATGTGTAAAGTCATTTTGAGTTTTACTTTATTAAAGAGGAAAAAATTCATTTAATGAATGTTTTAATTTTACTTTTGTAAGGATATAAATGTTAAAATATCATTAAGCGTACTTTAATTTCTTAAGAAACAATAATTTTAAGACAAAATAAAAAAGTTAAAAAATTAAAGATTTGAAACGGATGAAATAATTATTAGATAATTTGAAGCGAGTTTGTTTAAGGAAAATAAGAAGAAATTTTTTTATACTATATATATAAAAAGCAGAAAAATTAATTAAGAATTTCTTGGTGGAATGACCTAGAATTTCAAAACAGCTGATTGGATCACGTGAATACTCAATCAGAGCTGTCTGGTCTCTCCAAATTTGATTGCCTGCCAAATAATTAAAAAACAAAAAAAGTTAAGAATAAATTATTAATACAACAAAGAGGTCAAATAGACATGTTTGAACTTGAAACTTGGATGGTCCTTTGGTTGTGTAGGGTACAGCCACTATTTCTACTAATTGGGGTTTGCTATGGCCTTGTTTTACTCCGGTTGCATGTGCACCACCATCCACTATGCTTGTTTTCATATTGGTCAAACCCAAATAAGAAGGGTCCTAGTTCATTAAAAAAAATTAAGATATATATGTAGATTTTTTTTAATATTTATGTATTTAACATTTTAAATATTAAATATTTTATATTATTAAATACAAATAGAGATATTTATATACATCAACATATGCCCTTAAGACCCCTATCTTCTAGTGTACCAGAACAATGAGTCCAATTGGTTCCCATGGTACAAATTTTTGTGGACCCTGCGTAAGATCTTCAGCAGAAACCAGCTAGACCATAAACAATGTATAATAACATGTACGATTGAAAATGATGCTAGTGAGTAGTGACCAGTTTATTAATAAAAACAAAGTTTGAATGATATAATATAGGTCAATTGCATCTTAATCTTGAGGATTTTTTTAAAAAAATTTAACTCTATATATAATAAATTGGTCTTTTGATTTTTTAAATATCAAATTGGTGTTTATAATTTTCTTAAGTACTAAATTGATCTTTTAACTTTGTAATAAATTATACGGTTACCCTTTTAATGACCCTTTCTGTTATTAAAATATTTATTTTGCCGTTACCCTTCAACAACTTCTATTTCTACTGACAGTATTTGCTCATTTGGATCACTAAGTATCGCACCACCATAATACCCCTTTAAAAATCATCAATTTCAATGAATGATTTGCATTTTAGGATACTTTGTTCACAACTTTTAAGACACATATAAATTCTTTCATCTAACGGTTATATAATCATTTTTGTAATATCATGTTACTCAGTAAACAACCACTAAAACATTTTTATAAGGAATCAACGACGGTGTAACTTAGCTATTACAAAATTAAAAGTTTAATTTGAAAGTTGAAAAATTAAAATGACCAATCTATTACAAACATTAAACATAACACTCAGCTTGAATGCATTTGGCTTAGTATGATTAAGATTGATTTAGCTCAAAAACAATAATGACTTGATATAACTTTTTTTCTAAATCAACTACACACTATTGTGAAGATTAATTTAACTAAACTTTATTTATTATATTATTTTTTACTTTAAATAAACTTTAAGGACCAAATGTCCGATTAAAATACTATAAGGACCAATCCAGCTATTACAAACCTTAAACTTAAGGTTGGCCTAGTATGATTAAGATTGATTGAGCTCAAAAACAATAATTACCTAATATAATTTTTTTTCTAAATCAACTATGCACAACTGTGAAAATTAATCTAAAAAAGTAATTAAACTTTATTTTATTTTATTTTTTGACTTCAAATAAACTTTATTTAAAAATTTATCCCTTCTAATATTTTTTATTTTACAATATCTATCATTCATGTCACGCTAAATTTAACGATAAAAATTGGTTTTATTTCTAGTCGTTTATATATGATATGGGGGTTTATTTAAAAAGATTTTGTATAAGTGGATATTTGGCTTAGATTTTGGACTGTATAAGTGGATGATTTTGTGTAGCAAAATTTTGACAGACTGATAATATATGTTAGGTACTGTGTCTCTGCTTGTAATATTTATTTTCCTGATAGGTATATATAATATTAAAAGAAATTATCAAGTAGTTTAGCAACTAAAATTCCATTTTAAAGAGTGTTCAGAGTTTGAATTTTGGCTCATACATATATAATATATCTCAACCAATTGAGCTAGTTAAATTCATGGGGACTAATATTAAATTTATTTATCAATAATTTATGTTACTTAGTTTATATTTTATGGATATATCTATTAGGTATAATTAGGGTCGTGAACAGGCCAGGTCAGGCCAGGCCTTGATAGGCCTGAGGCTGACTTACGATTTTTCTTCAGGCCTGAGCCTGGTCTGCGGCCTATCAATTTTTTTTTTTTTTTGCTTGGCCTGAGCCTTTTAAAAACCTGACCTGACCTTGTAGCCTATTTAAAAGCATGTGTTACATTAAAACTTCTCTATATAGTCTTTTTAAATAGGCTAAACAGGCCTTAAAAAGTTCACATTTAAATTTTTATAATTTCTACAACATTAAGAAAAAACTAATAATATGATTAGCACAATAATTAAAAACTACTAAAATAACAAATACGATTACGACAAAGTCGCCATAATACAAATTGTTTGCTAAGTGTAGTCAGCAACAAGCCAACAACCAAAATATAGGATGAGTTGCTACTTGCTCGAGAGAATGAGAGATGGAATGGAGGTAGGGTTTCTACTTTTAATTTATATGCGTGAAATATAAAAACAAATATATTTTCTCTGTTTTGTTAAAAAAATTATTTTCTCTGATATTTTGTATTTATATAAATAATATTTTTTTATAAGATATAAATAATAATAATTATAAACAGACTGGCCTATCAGGCTTCGTAGGCCTTTTTAGAAGTCTAAGCTTGACCTATTTATGTAAACATGCCGTTTTCAAAGCCTAAACCTGACATTTTTAATAATCAGACCAGACCAGGCCGAAAGTCCCTGTAGGCCGCCTGGCCTATTCCCAACCTAGTATAATTGACTAGCTACATCAAAATCTTATCTTACACTTTAATAAAAGACAATATCAAGTATCAAATCTTATTAGCAAATCTTATATTCTTTAATTTGTTGATCTCTAACATTTTAATAACAAGCATATACTAGATTGACCGATTCTATATACATTATTAACTATTAACTATTTATTATTTATTATATTATCTATTTTAAAGATTAAATTAGAGAGAAAATAATCTTTTAGTGACTTATAATTTGATGGTTATTTTTGTTAGAATATTTTCCAATATTATGTGGGCTGCAATCAATTGTGAGTTTTGGTTTTAATAAAAACGGATTGATGTTGTTGTGATCAATTTGATGATGCTTAAGCCCGATAATTGTGATCAGTAATAATGGGCTTGAACACTAATTCTGATTTGTGTAGAAACAAAGTGTAGGCCCAACTCTAGAGTCCATGATAGGTGGTACTAGGGTTGTGATCTTATATAAGATTGGCTAGGTCCCCTTTGCCGTCACGCAAAAACACAGTAAGCTCATTTGTGATTTTACCCATCAAAGACCTCAAAGACCGGAGCAAGTGATAGGCAAAGGAAGACCTTGTCTAACATATCGGTGGTTCCGATATCGGTCTTCCGGTAAACATGATTGCATTATCAAGTAAGTGTGTTCTAATTTCATATAATATATCGATCTCTAAATTATTAATTATTACAATTTTTTGGCCGTTCTGAAGCACAGCTAGATCCACATTATTGTTATACTAAGATTTTTTTTTTTTTTTGTCTTGAAGTAATCCACCGAAATACTCATGAATTGTTTTATTTAAACAATAGATGTCATCTTTTTTGTCAAGAACAATAGATGTCTTTACTCATACTCTTTTGTTGATATATTCGATCTAAAAAATATCAATGGCCTTGCCAACAAGTGTCCTCGGTGTACTCTTTAAATTATTTTTGTTCAAAAATTAAGGAAATTATTTATTTGACTCATGAGACATTAATTTCATGGTATATTTTTTGCCTTCTAAATGTCTCTGTAATTTATTTATAAAGAAACTCATATCAATTGTTAAACGAAAACAACTCTTAAAAAATTTTCCTCAATATTAATTTGAAATATGCAATGGTTCACTCTTATTCGCAAAAGATTGTAAGAATAAACTAAGAGGAACACTGCTCAGCTTCGCGTTCAACCTATCCGAATAGCAATATTCTCATTTAAAATTGATATTTTTGTGGTGTATTGCATTAAAGATAAGTTCTTATTAGGGAATGACACAGGTAGTAGATGAGACATATTTCATTTTGTTGTTTGTCTCTAGCTTAAATATATATAGCAATGGTGGAAAACAAAATATCATCATGCATTCATGCATGTACTGCCACCGTCCCACCGACCTACATGCATCTAATTAATATCGCATATACATGTATATTCATGTCTCTATGAGCCCTCCTATAGGTCGTCAACCACTCTAATGAATATAAAAAATCATGGGATATACTTTATAATATAATTCAAGCCGGAAATAAAAGGATGGAGTTGGCGTTGGTGAGGAGAAATAGGGCCCTTTTGTGATTTCTTAAGTCATGGGATTTGATGTAGTGTTGTTAGAAAGCACATGCATTGTCTCAAGAGTATGAAGAGACTACAAAATTGTTCCTCTCTAAATATTTGTCTTCTTATTGAAGGAAATACTACAAAATTGTGACAGAAATGTAAGAAGCTGTTGGGGACATGTAGGCAGTGGCCGGTCTTGATTATTTGGAGGTACGGTTTAAATATTAAAGATAGATCTTAATAGAAAAATGTTAAGAAATTAAAAATAATCATTCTTTATTTAAATTATAAGTAACATAAGAGACATCCCCCACTTGGGTTGGTGCTTTGGTATTGGCTTGGGACCTGAGAGTGTGCTCCTCTTGAAGTCTGAGGTTCGATTCTCTCTAACGCCAATTTGGGTGGGCTAATTTAGCTTCTTCAAAAAAAAAAACATAAGAGACATCCTCTTTTAAGGATTAATGTTTGGATTTGTTCGGTTCAAGAGAGGAGAGAAAATATATGGAGATGAATTCGAAGGAATTCAAGGGTTGGGGGGGATTGGGGAGGAATTTTAATTAAAAATATATATGTTTTGTTCAAAAAATGGAAGGAGGGGTGAGAAATTTTAATTATATATGTTTGGTTTACAATGGAAGGGGAGAAATTTTAAAACCAATTCTTATATGTACCCTAGGAGAAATTTTGCTCTTTTCCCCTCTACTAAAAATTGAACCAATCATAAAAATCAAAATATATTTTCCTTCCCTCCCCTTCCTTTCCCTCCAAAACCCCCAAATAACATAGAACTCGGAAAGCTATACATTTCGAAACTTAAAGGAAATTATTAGCTTGTTCGCCAAAGGTTAATAACAGTTTGTTTAGAAATCAGAAAATAAATACTAGTTTAATGCATAATGGAATCTACATAACACAACTCATAATAACAGTTTGTTTAGAAATCAGAAAATAAATACTAGCTTAATACAGCTCTTAGCTTCCACCTTTTGGTTAAAAAAAAAATTACTAGCTTAATGCATAATGAAGTGTCCTAATCACATCATGGATATCATGATATTGAAGTAGCAAAGTTTTTCACAAGAAAGGGGGGTTTGAATTGTGAACCTTTAAAAATTATCCTTTTAAAAATTAGATATCAAAACATACGTTAGAATGATCTCAGAATAAATAGTATAAGTTAGGAGAATGATCTTAAAACGATCTCTGAGCTGCAAACAAAACAATAAGTGATTTGTGTGTGTTTGTGTTTGCATAAAATTAATATGAGTTTAAGGGAGAGAAGAGACACAATAATTTTATCCTGGTTCACCCCTTAATAGTATGGGCTACTCCAGTCCCCACGCTCCTGTGAGATTGTCCACTAAGAGATTCTACCGATCTCAAGATACACTTCTTCTTTGATCTAATCCAAGATCACAATCTTCCAAGCTTCACTTGCTTGATCTACCTAAGTCTTCCTAGACTTTATGAGGTGTCACTCAATCAATAGTTACGTATTGAATTGAGCCAATCTTTACAATTTTGATAATGGTTTGGATCTAAAGCTTTCTCACTCAAACTAAGTTGAAAAGCTAGTTACAATAAAATCTCTCTTTGTTCACTCAAAATGGATACTGATCCTAGTATGATAATTACAAAATATGGAGTGAAAGAGATCTTTAAAGAAGAGCTTAAAAACTTGTGTCACAAAGACAAGTAGATTGATTGTTGTAAATTGAACTCTTGCTCTTCAATGTTGCCAAAGCCTTCCTTTTATAGTTGAACCTTGAGTCTTCAGTTCCTTGGTCCCAAAGGAAGTTCTCCAACGGCTAGTTGATTCAAAATAGACAGCTCATGCTGAATTGTTGAGTGGATAAGCTCAAACTGATCTTTCTCAAAACGTTCTCCCTGCTGTTCTTCATATTTTCACTTAAAAGGGCCAAAATGACAGCTTGCAATGGGCTGTAGATAGTTGTTCATTGCTTCCTCACCAAGTATATCCGTTATAGACCATTTAGGCACGTTTTGGCCAGCTGTAGATGAGCTTGCAACTTCAAAAGCAAAGGACAGTCATTCTCAGCATCATTCTGAGATCGTTCTCCAATCTGGGCGAATTTTGCACTTAATCTTCAAATGGAGAATGATGCAGAACTATGGCCAGCTGTAGTGTGAAGGGAATGCAGCTGTGATGTCCTTGCATAACTATTCACTTGTCCTTTCCATGTACTTCCTTTTCTTGATTAAAAGTTAATCTCTTGGAGAATGTTCATTAAATAATGACATTGAAGGTACATGACAACTATGAGTTGAATATGTGTTGTCTCATCCTTATTGGTCTATGTAATTCTTGTCCAAACACTCTTGATACACCTGATTAGATGATGCCTTGAGAAATTATCATGTTGTACATGCTTGATCATTAACTTTGTCCAAAGAGGAAAGTCACTTTCTTTCCAACTTATTCCTTGCCTTAATTGTTCATGAACTGTTGTGATCTTGTGAGTTAAAACCAAGATAAAGTGCTTCTTTGTCTTGTATATGGTTGACTTAATGAAATAAGTGCTTTTGCATTTATTCTTGTTCATGAGGAGAATGTTGCAATTAAACCAGAGATCATTCTCAGACTGATCCTGAAGCTTCTCTCTTTGCCAAAACATAATGAATATCATTGAGATTAGAAGCTTAATTGTTCCTGACTAATTAAAACACTCAAGAGTACTTGTTAGATAACAATGAGATCAGAATTACATTTAAAATATAATTAAGATGTTTGTTATCTTTAAAACATCAGATTGGGATTTTGCATTTTGCCTCAACAGATATGCGCAACATGTTGTATGTGCATACCACCGACGAAGATTTGCATCAACTCCATGATATTCATGCTGTGATTAGGACACTTCCTTTTGAGTAGTTTGAATCTTTCGTATGCCTCACATAAAGTTTCTGTATCATGCTGTTTGAAATTCATAATGTCGGCTTTTCTTTTTTGGAACTGGTTGTGAGTAACGAATCGTTCCAAGAATTTGTCCTCCAGCTCCTTCCACATCTTGATGGTTCCACAAGGCAAGCATTGTAGTCATTCTTTCGCCATACCTGTTAATGAAAAAGCAAATAGTGACAACTTCTTCTAATCGTCCGTGATGTGTGACAACTCCGTTATTACACACTAAAAGTGACATAGTTCAAGGGAGTTTAGAGAACCTTTTGATGAGTTTTTAAGCTTAGAATAAGTGAAATTCATGGTTTTGAAGAGTTGGTTGTGTTGGAAGAAACAATGAAAAGTTGTCAAAAGTGTTGCTGAAGACCTAAAAAGCTGTCAAAAGTGTTGCTGAAGGCAACAAAAACTGTCAAAAACTGTTGCTGAAAGTGTTGCGCCTAGCGCAATGCAGACCTTGTTGACCCTTTTTTGTACTATTTAAAGATGAAAAGACCCATTGGAAATGGGTTACGAATTTTGGGGCAAGGATTGAAGAGAAACAACACCATTGAAGCTTGGATCAACCTTTTCTTGGATCTTGGATGCAAGATTGAGCAAAGAGCACTCCAATTCTTCTCCATGGAATCAACTTCCACCATGATTTCACCTCCATTGTTACTTGTAAGCATGAGTAACTAATTATTTAGAATTGATTCTTTTGGAAGAAACTTTTTCCTTGTAATTGAACCATGTAGCTTGCTTATGTCTTTGTAATGGATTGAACTTTTGTGTTAATCAAATAACTTTGAGTTTAATACTTCTCTTATATTGATCACATTTGAGATGATTTATGATGCAATTTACTTTGATAATTGAAATTGAATCTAGATCTAAGTTGTTTGAGCAATTGATTAGTTTCTTAGAGATTTGAAGTTAATTGATTGTGATGTTGAGATTAATGTTTTCAAAACCTCAATCAATCATGAAATTACCTTAGAGATTTTGAATTCATGATTGATAAAGAGGATAAAATTACCAAGAGATTGAGTTTCATCATTGTGATTAATCTATCTTTAACACAAAGGATTAATTCATTAGAAGTCATCTTGTTACCAATTACTATGGAATTTGTGGATTCTAGGAGTTTCAACCACTTTTCATCTTTTGTTAAACCAAAATCTTATATCCAAAGTTTGATAAAGAATGTCTATGAACTATTTTTTCCCCCAATGATGTTTTTACTTTTACTTTCATAAGTAGTCCAATTCATTTTGATTGATTTGCAACGATCCTTGTGGATCGACATTTATATTACTAATTGTGACAATTTGTTCGATTGCAAATTAGTCATCAATGTGGTCTGGCACTTTTTGTATCTGGCAGGTCTCGGAGAATTGAGTAAGATGATCCCATGGATTTCTATTGGCTCGTCCAACGAATTGATTTTCACGTAGTCCTGCAAGAATGTTCCCCTTGATGTCAAAGTTGACAGGGTTGGCTAGTTTGAATCCAAGAGACATATGCTCTGTGTTAAATCTTTTGCAGTAGTCTCTCATAGTACGCCTGGGTGGTGGATTTAGATCTCCCATGGCTGCTTTCTGTCTTGCAGCTTTTAGTCTCTTCCTTAAAGTTCTTTCTGGGTCAAATGCTATGTAGTCTTCAGCACCTAAAATCTTGCATTCACTAAAGGAGATATCTTTAGCAGCACTACGTTAAGTATTTTTGTTGTTCTTTTAAGCAAATATTCAACTACGGGATTCCCAAGTAAGGGAGGTTAGTCATAAGGATCGCTTAAATACCAAACCTTGTCTTTAGCTAGAATTGCAAGGATCACAACATAGTTTTGCTTAAACAGAACATTATCTCAGTTAGCACCTTTGATGTGTAACACAACAAGAATGAAAAATAACAAAATAGAAGATAGACGAGAATAATTCATTATGTGTTTTTTTTTTATAAAAAAAATAATATGAGAATTGTTTAATTGTGTCTGAATACAATATATGATACCATAGTGACAAATTAAATATTTATCCTATTGATACACACATGATAAGACATATAAAAACATTACAACATTATTTACTGCTTTTTAATTTTATAACATTTTTTATTTTTAACCATGATAGGATTGTATGTCATATTTAAATGACAAAATTAACTCTGTGAAATAATTACATATATCTCTGTTATGATTAATATTTTAAAATTTTATAAATTAAATACAAATACTAAAAAGTTGTGATCACTTTCGTATAATCTTTCTGAGGCAAATTAATTCTCATGCTAAACCATTCGGAACCATCTCTTGTTCTCTCACAGCCGTGTTAGAACAAAATTGATTTAAAAATGTTTGCCCATAAATCTATTAAGGTTTTGATGATAACAAAGTATTAATAAACAATTGGAAGGACTAAAAATTTAATTTAAGTGTGCAGAACTTAGCTTCAGATAAGCTCTGAATAAAGCTCAGAAGACAAGTAATTCAGAAGTTCGCAAGCTCTCAGAAGTTACAACCTTCAGAAGATGAAGACATCAGAACTTCTTAGTGTCTAAGTTTCATCAAAACTCTGAAGATCTTCTTGAAGTTGGTAAAGATTCTCTTTTGTTAGTCAACTCTTCTACCAATGAAGAAAATGACCTTTCAAGCTTGATCAGAACATCTACCCTCATTTTGTCTGTCCACTCTTGAGAACGTGGGACATCAGACTCTTTAGCTGAATAAGGAAAGTCTTCTCTGCACATGGTCAAAGTGTCTGAAACTCTTACTCAGTTTTAGAAACAACCAAACTGCATCAAGACCTGCTTGAAGACAAAAGGTTATCTACTTCAACGGTCATCTTTGCAACGACTCTTTTCTAGCTATATATATACTAGAAGAATCAGTTGTAAAAATTAATTAATCAATCAAGGATTACACACGCGCTCGAACAAACTCTGAATTACGAATACAAGCTCTGAACCTCTGAACTAGTGTTTTTGCACTCTTAGTCCAAATACCCTGTATTCGTTGTATTTGCTCATTAAGGTTCTCTTAAGAACAGTTGTATTCTTTTATCTATTTCATTATCTCTAGTACTTCAGAAATCTTAAGCTTGTGTGCTTAAGTGAGAAGTCTTAAGCTTGTGTGCTTGAGCATTGTTGTGAAGTCTCTTGCTTGTGTGCTTGAGCATTTGTAATCTTGTGTGATTATAGTGAAATCCCTTGGAAGTGCAAGGGGACTGGACTACTCTCGTTTTGTGAGAGGAACCAGTATAAATTGCTTGTGTGATCTCTCTCTCTCCTTTATCTTGTTTTATTGTGTTACTTATCCGCTGCTGTTGTAGTTAAGTTAAGAACTTGAAAAAGTTTTAAACTTGGCTAAAACACAATTCAACCCCCCCTTCTTGTGTTTTCACACCTTCAATTGGTATCTAGAGCACTGGTCTGTTACTTTCACCTAACAGTGAGACAGTAAAGATCTTGTGAGAACACTATGTCTGGAGGAGACGATAGTAGTACTAGAACAACCGGTGAGGCCGGTGATGCTAGTGGTGCTGGTGGTGGTCCTAGAAATGCTTTTGGTTTTGATTACTTGAGTAATGAATCACATGAACATAGTGGCAATAGAAAAGCCCCTATATTCAATGGTGATGCATCATTATTTGAGTGGTGGAAAGAAAGACTGTGCGGAGGATGGTGCATCCGAGATGACGACGAACTGTTTAGGCGTGCAGGAACATATTGGATAAGTAGTGCTTACTCAATTCTTGAAGCAAAGGCCCTAGTTCTTTTAGAGGCCATGAAGGATGCAAGCAATATGAACTTAGAGAACATAATATTTGAAACTGATTCAAGTACTGTTGTTGCAGCTTTGCATGCTAACCATGTCGGTGTCTCACCCTTTAGTATCCTTATTTCAAATATTAAGAGATTGTTGCTTTTAAATTCCAACTTTGAGGTAAAGTTTGTAAAGCGTCAAGTGAATTTGGTTGCTTATATGATAGCTAGGGCGGCCAATTCCTGGGCTAGTCGCTCTGTTTTTTATTCGATTCCTCCATGTATTGAGAACCAATTAAGTAATGAAATGAATTAAATTTGTGTGTGTAAAAAAAAATTAAAATATATATTAGAGCTATACGGACTAATAATCCCATTTTATGAGCTCACTACTATTATCCCAATTCCTAATAGGCTATAAAATCCTATGAATTCGGATGGATTGACTTATTTTCAAACTTATGAAAAATAACTTATGTAAATAAATCTTGTTCAAAAAACTTATGTAAACAAATACTTTTTTATGTTAATTCATAAATTTTCACTTTTGAAAATTGTATCTTCATAAGTTGTATTTTCATAAACTAACTTGATAAACTTATGAATAATAATAAAACTTGATAAAACTATGCATAATACATAAAAAATTGTTAACCTTGTTTATATATTTTTTGAATAAGTTGAAAAATAAATCAATTCAAACGTACCTTAATTATATTGTGTGTCAAAAGGGTTGGCCTAACACATATTGAGGCCCAAGGCGAATTAGACAGAGACCTTCGAGGATAAAAAAATTATTAAAACTATTATCTTTTTTATTCTTTACAAAATAAAACCATTTATTAAAATTTAGCTACTTGTAAGAAAATGAATTTATATAATATAAAAATATAATAATTTTTATGATCATCATTGATTTGATGTCTTCTGTAGTAAATTTAAAAAAAAAAAATACAAAAAATGCAATTGGAGGGATTTTTTGTGATAAAAATGGAATAAGAGGAATTTAAACCCACAATCACACCATCATTTTATACAAATGACTCAATAATTAGGCCACTAGATAACATTTTTAAAAAAAACAATTTCATAGTTGACTAATACTTTAATATTTCCAACAAATATTTAAAAATATCAAACAAACCGAAATGTTGAGGCCCCTTCTTTTTAAGGCCCTGAGCTCAGGGCAGCCCTGGCATTGCTTTGCATAGGCAAAAATACACTTCCGGAAAATATTTTGATAAGCTTGGAGGATTCCGAGCAATGTAAGGAGGCAAAGAGCAATTACCTTGTACATGTTGGAGACTTTCCTATGCGCACTGATTCTCCTGTTCAAGCAGAGGTCCAGTCCAGATTTCATTTACCCGAAAAAATAAAAGGCGGATGCTAACATGGACCAGTGAGACATATGGTCCCATGATGGAGAGATATTTATAATGGTTAGATGAACCTAGACCTTATAGTCATATGGTAAACCATACACATCAAATTATTCTTCCTACCTCCCTAATCTATTAGTCGAATTATTTAAGCTCTTTTTTTCATTCGAACTTTTCCCCTCATTTTTTTTTAAACAAAATAACCTTATTTAAACATGTTTACCCTATAAATTTTTAAAGGCAAATGCTAACATGTGCCCCAAGGGCATATATTAAGGTGCATTTAATTAACTAATATCTCATTTAATTTACTTCAAAAATAGTAATAATTAATTTTATTAATTAAAAGATATAGTCCACTATATTTATTATCTATTTAAGAGAATTGGAAAGACAAAATATGATATGCTGCCAAATTTGATTTATGATCACGCGATTGGTAATACGACCATAATTATATGTATCCAATTTTTTTTTTGTTTGTTAACAATCAGACTTATAGTACTCCTGGTAATACTTGATTTATGCCAACTTGTGATTTTTGTTTTTTTTTCGGTGAACAAGACTGAGTATTATAGTATTATGTTGTAATGGTAACGATTGTTAGTACTATTTTAGCTTTTGAATTGCTAATATGTTTTAGAATTTTATAATACTTACTATAATTTAATTTTTTTTCCATCTTAAAAAAAAGTTTGAAACAAAAATTTGACCAATCGCGTGATCATAAATCAAGTATTTGGCAAGTATCATATTTTGCCTATGCAATTTTTTAAAATTGGTAATAAATATAGTGTACCATATCTTTTAATTAATAAAGTTGATTGATGGATAATTTTCGCAAGTGAACGAATTACCACGTAGTAATAAAAATATCGATCCACAGGGATTGTGTGATTAAACTAGTCTAATAGTGTTCATAAACATTATGTAAGAAATACACATAAATTGGGGGTATGCTGAGTGTTGAATTGTTAGAAAACGTGCTTTGATATAATGGAAAAGCGAGGTAGAATCATCGGAATCACCTAGTCTATAGCTAAACCACATGCAATCTACTATATCATAGGAATCTACTCAAGTGTTCACAACTGGATCAACAAATTAGTGAATCGCAATCTCTTGTCAAAATCCACTCTATTCGTTGTCGATACTCCCCCGATCTCTCGGGCGGAAGCTACCTACAACGAATGATATGAAAGCGCGTCGATCGTTCGCTACACTCTATGTCTCAATCTCTCGACCGGAAACACTCGAGTGCTCAATGCAATTCAGTTCAGAAATTAAATCAATACTCTCGCACGTGACTTAACTCAAAATCATTACAACACTAATGAAGGATTATAAAGCATTAAGAATAGATTTGCATTGAGTAAACACATGAACAGAGTAAATTCTTACATATAGCAGATCACAATTGATTCATCTACATCCTAGACTATCCTAGATCCTACCTCCAAAAGAAGCTTAGCTCCTCATGTTGCTTCGTTCGCGTCCTGGCTTCAACCTCAAGGCTTGAGAATCCATGCTATTGAGGTGCTCGGAGCTATCCTATGGAGTCCTTGATCTGGATCTTGATGCTTCCAAAATCAGAGAATAGATGAATAATGCAGAATTTTCCAACCCTTTAACAGAAAAATGCAGAATCCTTATATAATGATCGCAACCACGCCGCGCGCCAGATCTATCACGCCGCGCGTGGTTGCACTTTCTTCAACGACGCCGCGCGTGTAACGGTATCACGCGGCGCGTGATCAACTCTGAGGTCTCTGATCTTCAACTCTGCCATCTTCACGCCGAACGTGATAGCTCCACGCCCCCGGCGTAGTTGTTCCTCTTCTCTTCACGCCGCGCGTGGTCAGTGCTACGCCGCGCGTGATCAAGTCAGAGAGCATTCCAATTCCTGAACAAAGCTTCACGCCGCGCGTGGTCAGGTATCACGCCGCGCGTGATCAAAGTGAAAACTTGGCTCCCTGTGATCTCCATCACGCGGCGCGTGATGGGCTACGCCCCCAGCGTAGTGAAAATCAGCAATTTCCTGCAATTTTTCCTGTTTTCTTGCAAAACAAGTAATCAAGCTTATGATTAGATTTCTCTTACATTTATTGCTTAAAACCTACTAAAATGCATTTAATGTTGCTAAAATAGGCATGGATTAGAGAGTGTGACGATCCGTCATCATTGATTATTGCTATTTTTAAAGTAAATTAAATAAGATATGGGTTCTGCTAACATGTGCCCTAAGGGCACATTTTAAGGTGCATTTAATTAACTAATATCTTATTTAATTTACTTTAAAAATAGCAATAATCAACTTTATTAATTAAAAGATATGGTTCACTATATTTATTACCAATTTTAAAAAATTGCATAGGCAAAATATGATACTTGCCAAATACTTGATTTATGATCACGCGATTGGTCAAATTTTTTTTTCAAACTTTTTTTTAAGATGGAAAAAAAATTAAATTATAGTAAGTATTATAAAATTCTAAAACATATTAGCAATTCAAAAGCTAAAATAGTACTAACAATCGTTATCATTACAACATAATACTATAATACTCAGTCTTGTTCACCGAAAAAAAAACAAAAATCACAAGTTGGCATAAATCAAGTATTACCAGGAGTACTATAAGTCTGATTGTTAACAAACCAAAAAAAAAAATTGGATGCATATAATTATGGTCGTATTACCAATCGCATGATCATAAATCAAATTTGGCAGCATATCATATTTTGTCTTTCCAATTCTCTTAAATAGATAATAAATATTGTGGACTATATCTTTTAATTAATAAAATTAATTATTACTATTTTTGAAGTAAATTAAATGAAATATTAGTTAATTAAATGCACCTTAATATATGCCCTTGGAGCACATGTTAGCATTTGCCATAAGATATTAGTTAATTAAATGCACCTTAAAATGTGCCCTTAGGGCACATGTTAGCAGAACCCATTTTTAAAACAAAACTTTAATCAAATTGATATTACCATATAAATTAGTAAGTCATTAAAAAACTTAATATGTAATTATAAAAAAAAATTAATATGTAACCAATTAAATTTAAAAAAAAAAAAAAAAAAAAAAACTCAAACATCCTGTGAATATATATCCACCTTCTTCTCCGGCAAGCAGCTACAGTAGGTTGCTTTTCATGTTATCATGGGTCTTCCCAAAACTTTCTCAAAATTATCTTCCTCTTATCAACACCAGGGCCGACCCTGTGGGTGTGCAAGGTGATCCACCGCACAGGGCCTCAAACATTTAGGGCCTCTAATTATTTATATCGGTTTATTAAAAATTTATATAAGTAAAAAAAATTAAATACTTTATTACTGCTAAAAATATTTTATAACTCAAAAAATAAAATATTTAATAAACACACTGTTAATTTTATAAATAACTTGCGGTTGATTGTAAAAAAAGAAGCAACATTACAAAAAAAAAAATTCACCAAGAAAATGTAAAGTTGATTAAAATATGTCGCTTTTAGATGTTATTTATGATGACTATTTTTTATGTTATTTACAATTTAAATAGAGAATGACTTTTAAAAAACAATTATATTTTTATTAAAGATCCATTTTAAATTTTCAAACAGGACCTCCAAATACTCGGGACCGGCCCTTATCAACACACACCTTCCTCCTTCTCCCTCTCTTCAACAACACTCATATGAAGAGTGAATTTCTCAATTCCCAAAGAAACCAACAAATCAACTTCTTCAAATTAAGCAATCTAAAATTATCCACATCTTTCTACCACCCTAACAATAATTCATGCGAAATCTTCTCAAAATGAAAAAGTTGAGATTGCAAAGAAATGGGTAAGCTTTTGTTTATGTGCAGGAAAAACAAATTTTGTGTTGTTCTTTCTCTATTTTTTATTTTCAAGAATTAAGACAGAACAAAAACTCAATCTCAAATTCTTTCCCCGATGCAAAATGCACTTGAAGCTATAACGGTTGGTGTATGCACAGGACTTGGTTCATGCTTCTTCTGTTTCTTTCCATTTCCAGATCTGCTGCAACAATGTTCAAATTGGAATTTAGAGTTTTTTTATAACTATTTTAGAATATAAGTTTACTTTTTATTTTCAATTTATATTTTATAATTTTTTTTTTCTTTTAGTGGGGTGCGTCTAGCCAATGCAATAGTGCAACGCATTAGCAACACGTGAAAAGCCCAATAGCAAGCTATTGTGGTGGCAACTCCCCCTCAAAAAAGTAATTTAATATCGTGTGACCCAATGGACCACATATCAGATATTAAACTGATAAGAACAGATAAGAACAAATATTTTTTATAATAGAATATAAGTTTATTAGATCCATTAAAGATATGATGAATATACAGTTAATATAATAAACTTATATATTTAATTGGTTTCCTTATAAAGGTTTAACTAGTAAAATGATCCCTTAAAGATATTTTTGGTTTCAGATTGATCCCTTAAAGAAAAAAATGTCTGAATAGGTCCCTTAAAGAAGAAAAAAAAAGGTCTGAATAGGTCCCTTGAAAAAATCTCCGTTAATCAGTTTGGTCCCTAAAAAAAGGTCTGAATAGGACCAAACTGATTAACGGAGATGTCTTTAAGGGACCTATTCAAATCTTTTTTTCTTTAAGGGACTTATTCGGACCTTTTTTCTTTAAGGGACCAATGTAGGGGTGCTCAAATCCAAACCAATCCAAATAAAAACCGATAACCGATCCAAAAAAACCGAAAATCGCAAAAAACCGAAGTTTTTTGGATGTGTTTGGATGTTCTTTTGTGAAAACCGCTGGATCAGATCGGATTTCGGATTGATTTCTTAAAACCGATCCAAACCGCATACATATATTTTAATATTTATTTATCTTTTTATTAGTATATATATATATATATATATATATATATATATATATATATATATATATATATATAGGGGGCTGCTAATTTAGACCCAGTTGGGTCTAAATTAGCAAGGTGCACCTTTTGAGTTGGACAAAAATACCCTTTCTTTTTTTTAAAAAAAAAAAAAAAACATATTGGCGCTGATCCAGTGTCGCGCGCCTACCGCAGGACCACCGTTACAGACCGTTGATTTCCATCAGACGGCCAAGAGATGATCTCATCATGGCTGTCGGATCAATGAGACAGTCCAGATCATCCATCTCCATGATAAGCCAGCGCGTGCACCACACAAGATCTGCGCCTGGAGAGAGAAAATTTCATTTTAAAAAAGCAGGACACGTGTCAACTGCTGGGTGGTTGGCGTGTTTTTTTTTTTCATTTAATACTTTAAACTCAATTATTTCGTTGTAAATTAATTTTTTATTTTTTTATTTTTATACCAAAATTCATAATTTTTTTTTGTCTACAAATAGAGACTTGGTTCGTTTGATTTGGACACCAAAAAAAAAACTCCATTTTTCACTACCTTTAATTATCTTTATATAATACTGTGAAACCATTTAGCTGGTAGAATGGTTTCACAGTATAACTCTCTGAAACCATTTTACTGGTAGAATGGTTTCAGTGAGTAATTTTTTAATTGTTTGCTTCTGAAACCATTCTGAAACCATTTAGCTGGTACAATGGTTTCAGAGCGTTGTACTTTGAAACCATTTCACTGATAGAATGGTTTCAAGGGAGTTGATTTTTAATTGTTTGCTTCTGAAACCATTTTACTGCTAGAATGGTTTCACAGTATAACTCTCTGAAACCATTCTTCCAGCTAAATGGTTTCAGAAGCAAACAATAGTTTTTAATTACCGTTTTATCTCATTTAATTAACGAAAAATAGTTTCAGGTCTCAAAAAATTTCATAAAATATACCAAAAGTTCCAGAATATTATCTAATATTTTATTAGAAACAAATAAAAACACAATTGGTTTCAGAGTACAAATCTATGAAATTATTATTATTATTTGTTAAATGGTTTTAAATAATCAGCGGAATTTGTGAAAATAATTTCATGACTTGAACTAGGGAGAGTGAGGTACACAAGAGGGTTCTAAATAATTCATAGTACTTTACATAAAATTTTGGAAATTTTTTATGGAATTATAATATTTTTAATAACCTTTTTACTCATTTAATTAACTAAAAATAGTTTCGGGTCTCCAAAAATTTCATACAATATACCAAAATTTCCAGAATATTATCTACTATTTTATTATGAAAAAATAAAAAAAAAATAGAGCCTCCCTGAGTCCGCACGCGCCCCACGCGCCGCCGGTGAGAGTGGGCGTGGGCGACGCGCACTGTTCATCGTCCCTCCCACCCGTTTTATGCAGAAACGGGTCGTGCGACCCGGTTTTTGACCCGGTTCGATCTCCCTCAATACTCAACGAAACTCGACGTTCCTTATATGGATTTTGATCGTTTTTCAATTTTACAAAGGTTTCCGGTATTAGTTTTTGAAATCGGCGTTCGATTCGCACGTAAAATGAGGTCGAAATTTGGAAGAAATTTTAAAAATGTAATAGTTGTTCTATTGTTTCAAAAAAAAAAAAAAAAGGGTATTTTTATGATGCAAATTACATACATGCCCCAGTTGCTCTATTGTTTCAAAAAAAAAAAATGGGTATTTTTGTCCAACTCAAAAGGTGCACCTTGCTAACTTAGACCTAACTAGGGTCTAAGTTAGAAAACCCCATATATATATATATATATATATATATATATATATATATATTCCATTAACCTTTTTTTTCCATTTTAAATTTTGTTAATACTATATGTTAGTTTAATTTAATCTATTTTAAATTTTGATAATACTATATGTTAGTTTAATTTAATCTATTTTTTTTACTTTTTATATGTTTCGAATATAATTGGTAATTGTCATTCCAAAATATTAATTTTCAATATATTATATGTTATATTTTACATCAAACTTAATATTTATTTTGTCAAAAATGTCAAACTATTATTTTGTAGTGTTTTTTATAATATTTATATTTATTAAAAAAATTATAATTTATAATTTGGATATCCAAAAACCGATCCAAATTAAACCGCATAATATTGGATCAGATTGGATCGGATTTTTTTTATTTGTCATCCAAAATCGAACCAAACCGCAAATGAATTTATTTTTGGATCGGATGAGTTTTTACCTCAAAACCGATCCAAACCGAACCGCGAGCACCCCTACCAATGTGAAACCAAAAATTTCTTTAAGGGACCATTTTACTAATTAAGCTCCTTATAAATTATGAGTAACATTTTAAACATAAAAATGTCATAATATTTTTTTTTTTTTGAACAAGCTAAAATTAGATATATATTAATAAACAGTCTTCCCAGTACAAGGTATACTGAGAACGACTAAAAATATTTACAAAGAGCCACGAAAAGAACCATACAAATCATACAAGGCCCAAACAAAGTAAAAGATCAGACCACCAACTATGGTAATTTGAGACTAAAGTCACACTCGTCGTCTTCAACCACCTATAGGAGAACAGCTTGATCTTATCCAATAATTGATGAGAAGTACTTGTTGAACCGCCGTATAATCTATGATTTCTTTCCGTCCAAATAATCCAAACACAAGCGAGACAAATCAGCTGCATAAAAGACCGTCGAGCACGAGAACCACCTGCTGAAGAAGTGAACTGGACAAAATGATCACCCAAAGTAGTGTAATCCACCATAGGAACGCCAATCCACGACCGAACCAATGCCCAAAGAGAACCGAAAATGTTGCAGGAAAGGAACAAGTGATGAGCCGACTCCGCCCCTCCACAACCAGAAACACAAGAGATAGCTGTAGACTGTAAGATGTCGCGGGAAACCAGGTTGGCTTTAGTAGGCAACCTATCCCGCAATAAACGCCATGCTAAAATATATACCTTCAAGGGTACGTGCTTGTGCCAAACAAGATCATAACAAGCATCCAAAGTAACCGAGTCCTGAGAAGTCAGAAGCTGATAAGCGTCGCGAACAGAGTAACCGTGGTCAGGATCATGCAACCAAAGCCACCTATCTGGAAGATGAGCCTGCAAAGAAACACCAAGAAGTAAGGCCTGACACTCCCCCAACAACTCCTCCTCCCAAGCCCACAACTGCCTCCGCCACACCCACGCCCCCCCTCCTGACTCCCACCCTAAAGAAGCCATCTCAGCTACCGTCACTGATTTGTTCTCAGACAGGTCAAAAAAATGCCTAAACCTCTCACACAACGGACTCTCGCCCAACCAAGGATCAAACCAAAACAAAGTATCAGACCATCCCCCACCTTTTTGGAAATACTCTCCCCAAACCATCCTCCTGCATACCCTCCATCACCATCCCTAATCCTCGCAATCTCCCTCCACCATGAAGACCCTCGTCTATCCCCCACTTTCACCCTACCTCCCTCCAAACCATATCTACCCTCTAGCACTCTAAACCACAAACTTCCTCTGTCCACCAGCAACCTCCAGCACCATTTCCCTAACAGAGCTAAGTTAAACTCCCTCAACTGCCGAACCCCCAAACCCCCATACTCCTTACGAAGACAAATAGATTTTCAGCTTATCCAAGAGGTTTTCCTAACATCCTCACTCCCCCCCCCCCCAAAAAAAAAAAAAAATTTAATCAAAAGAGATTCAATAGAAGAGATAGTACCTGAGGGAGCTTTGAAGAAGGAAAGGGCATAGACAGGTAGAGAGGTTAAGACAGACTTAAGCAGTATCAGACGTCCACCGAAAGAAAGAAAGCGGCTCTTCCACCCAGACAATCTATTCTTTATACGAGCAATCACCAGATCCCGGAAAGCCAGTGCGTCGGATCGCCTCCAATAGGAAGACTCAGATAAAGGAAAGACATCCTTCCCACTTTACAACAAAGAGCAAACACGGCCTCATGTAACCAAGATGCATGGATGTTCACCCCTACCAACATACTTTTAGAAAAATTAACCTTCAACCCCGACATGGACTCGAACAGCACCAGAACAGCTCGCAAAGTACGTACATTCGCCCAGCTTTTGATCCCAATAAGCAACGTATCATCGGCAAACTGAAGATGGGACATAGAAACAGGATTTTGTGCTCCAACACTATACCCCGTGAACATGTTGCGCTCCACCACAACCTTCATCAACACATTCAAACCTTCGGCAGCCAACAAAAAGAGAAAAGGGGAAAGAGGATTCCCTTGTCTGAGGCCCCTCTCAAGAGGGAACTCATCTATAGGACTATCATTAACTAAAACAGAAGTTGTTGCCGTACAAACACACTCTTTGATCCATTTCCTCCAGAGGGTCGGAAAGGACATTCTCCCCATCACATCATCCAAATAACCCCAGTCCACTGAATCATAAGCTTTCTCGTAATCGACTTTAAATAACAACAACTCCTTTTTAGTCTTACGAGCTTCATCCACAACCTCATTCGCAACAAGAATACCATCCAGAATTTGACGATCCTTCACAAACGCAGATTGGGATTCTGAAATAACACCACCGATCACCAGACGCAACCTATTAGCTAACACCTTAGCCAGAATTTTGTAAAGACTTCCCACCAACGAGATAGGCCGAAAGTCATTCAAACGCTGAGGACTATCCACTTTAGGAACCAAGGCAATGAAGGTAGAATTTAAGCCTTTAGTCAACTTTCTGTTCCTATGAAACTCCGAAATAAAGCGCATCACATCCCCCTGAAGCTCTGCCCAAAAACTCTTGATAAAACCAAAATTCACCCCATCAGGACCAGGACTTTTGTAACTGTCGCAGTCCCACACTGCAGCCTTGACTTCCACGGCAGAAAAAGGTTTTGTCAGGCTACCACACTCCGTCGGACTCAATCTGTTAAAAATAAGATTGTCAACCACTGGTCGATCCACACTAATGGCCTTAAAATGAGAAGCGAAGTGCGAAGCCACAGCCTGACGAATAGGGTTCAAACCCTCCACAGTAACCCCCTCCACCTGGATAGAAAAAAAAGAGTTTCTCCTACGGCGACTCGCAAGAACCGGATGAAAATACTTTGAATTTGCATCCCCTTCCTTAAGCCACCTCGTCCGGGACTGTTTCCAACAAATACTAGCATTCAAACGTGAAAGCGATTGAATGTTCGATGTAATCCCATGAAACTCCTCAAGCTCGGCGTCTATAAGCTCCTCCTCTTCCCCCTTGACATCCAGAACAGATAGCCGGTCCTTCAAAGTGTCAACCCTGCTAGGCAAGTTTTGAGCATGAGCCGCATGTCAAACCTTCAGGGCAGATTTAATCATTTTAAACTTTTCTTTAAGAACAAAGCCCCATCCATCAACCTGCCAGGAATTCCACTCATCTCTCACAAAAGAGGTATAACCAGGAATATCTGACCAACATTTGAGCATCCGTGCCGGACGAGGTCCCCAATCTTCCTCATTTGCAGATAAGACCAGAGGGCAGTGATCAGATAAACCCCTCAATTGGGCCACCTGCGCACAATTGGGCCAAGCCATACACCACTCTTCAGAAAGTAAAAACCTATCAAGACGGCTCATCGATGAACCATCCCCTTTATACCAAGTAAACTTGCTGCCGCCCAAAGGAAGATCGATCAAAGTATTATCATCAATGAAGCGCTGAAAAGGAATATGATCCAGATTACTATGCCCCACCCGAATGGACCGCCTTTCCTCTACACTCTTCACAGCGTTAAAGTCCTCACATACACACACTCTCTTCCCATCCAGCAGCTGAATCCGAGCTGATAAAGAGTCCCACAACCGTTGCTTCGCACTATTATCACAAGGCGCGTACACATTTGCGATATAGAATTCCTCATCAGATTTTACGAAGCGGCCATGACACCACATCACATGCTCATAACTTACTGACGACCACATCTCAACCTCCGCTAAGTCCCAAATAGTTAACAAGCCCCCTGACGCCCCCACCGAAGGACGATAAGAGAAATCATGGGGCGAAAACCCCCACAGGGCCCACAAAGAGAAATATCACACAATTGTAGTTTTGTTTCCTGCAAACAAACAATAAAGGGATTCTGAGCCCTCACCAACTTGCATACCTCTTTCCTCTTCTCAACCCCCCAAGACCCCTTATATTCCACGAAACGATCTTCATTGAAAACTCTTGCACCGCTTAGTCGTCGAGCCACCCCCTGTAAGCTTACCCTTGCTTGCCCGAGATAACACACTGAACATATTCGAATTATCACCTCGAAACTTAACTCCTATAGCTTTCCCAACACCCCAGACATCGTCCACAGCCATTCGATTATTGCCCTGCATTACCACCCAGTTTTCCCAGTCATTGTTAACAGAAGCAGACGATTGATTCTCCTCTGAAGACACTTGATGCACCACCTCACAAGACCGATCAACTCTTAGCACTCCTTGACGTTAGCGCACATTTTTCTTTAGAACCTTCAACACCTCTTTACGATCCTTACCAGGCATCCTAGCTACCTTTTTGAGAGTGTGTAGCGAATGGCGATGCATGCCTCTTCCTTGTCTCTTTTTGAGAGATTTTCGCGCATCCATATGATTTCCGTCTCCCCGAGAGATTCTTGCCTTTATTTTCTTCCTAGTAGAAAAAATAACCTCTGCATCCCCATAATTGTGATCATGCAGCCAATCCAGACTCCAGGGTCCTGACAACACCGATCTACTAGCACCTGGGGGACAAGACTTAGACTGTTTGTTGCGTAACGAATTCCTAACCAGCGTCAACGACCTGTCGCCTGGATGCTTTGACCCCTCAAAAGCCTTACCACTCCCTACACCTGACCCCTAAGAAGGATCACCACTCTCTGGATTCTTGTCAACACAAACAGTCACCTGAACCGCACTCCCAACAATAGTATCCTCAACTGGCTCGGCTCGAGAACTAATAGGTCTCTGGTGTTGAGAGGTTTCCAAATCCAAGTCATATTCAAATAGGGGAAATTTGTACTCAGAATGCTCTCCGACTGATTTCAACTTAACAGCATAACATTCATCTTCCTCGAACTCATTCACAATATTGTCAACCAACAAGTCAACATTGTGACTAGCTTCCTGATCACCAATCCCTGCTTCGATGTCGTAATTGGATGCTTCAGAGGCATTATCATTCTCGAACAAACAAGCATCTTCCCCCATCGCATAGCCCCATTCCTCAACTAACTTGATCTCCACCAGGACTCCATCTACCAGCACCTTTTCAACTTTCTTAATAGTCTCTAGGTCAGGTGTTGCTAACAAAACACGAGCCGAAAAACTATCCATTCGTCTAACTCTATCTTTGTCTAACGAACAACTATCCATTCGCAAGAACCTTCCACAGTCGAGTACGCAAAGCCGAAAAAAAATTTCATTCCAAGCCTGTAACGGAACTCCATATAGACGGACCCAAGCCCCCCTTCGGAAAGGCACCACCCCTGGCTCCCATCTCACCCAATTTGAGAATAAAAGCTTGAAAAACTCCTTGGCATTGTCCATTACAGTCACAACTTCCACCTCTGACTCGCTTCGAACAAAAATAGTGTCGGCCCCCATCGGAATAATAACCAAATCGTAAAAGCCTGCGTCCGCTATTCTATTTTGCACAACTGGGACCGTCTCACCACCCGAAATCGTTGCTATAAGACCAGATCGGACCCATTTCACATCATCAGCCGAAGACTTGTATTTTCGCAACAAAACATTTTGATTCGGCTCTGCGTCAATGTCCGTTGGCAACTTACTTGAGGTTGTCTTAAACTGCTGACTTTTATGTTGAACCCGCTTCTGACTACCCCGCAGCTTAACCAAGACATCGCCCACGTTTACACCTTCTGAAAGGTTTGACTCCCCCTTTCCCGTAGCAGCAAGGATATCTTCTCCTGACTTCTTCTCTGGTCCCAACTTCGCAGTGTCAGCAACGCCTCCCACACCCGCAGTAGATGTAGTTAAGGGACGGTCTCTAACCTCCTTCGCAACAACGTTTTCAACCTTCTTATGGCCTCCATTTTCCGCCCCCGAAAACGGCCTCTTTTTAGTGGCCTCCGTTTCGCAACAACGTTAGCAACTCTAGCTTGAACACGAAAATGACCGAAACTCATATTATTCAAGGCATTAGTTTGTTTTGATACGTCTCTAACATTAACGAATTTAACGAAACCATAAGGTTTACCATGCACGTTGTGT
Source organism: Trifolium pratense (assembly GCF_020283565.1). Classification (NCBI taxonomy): domain Eukaryota; kingdom Viridiplantae; phylum Streptophyta; class Magnoliopsida; order Fabales; family Fabaceae; genus Trifolium; species Trifolium pratense. Next base: position 44,149,104 of record NC_060059.1, on the reverse strand, counting down.
TTCTTAGGAACAAAAACATCATCCAACATCCCACACACTTCAATACCCTCCTAAGATAGAAACGCGGTAATTGAGCAGGGAAATTTGTAAAATAGAATGATACATACCTTTTAAGGTCAGTACCCAAATTATCCTTATCACAACCCTGAAGTTTCTCTGTACCAGAACCAGATTCTAAACTACCAAGCACAACATCATTAACGCATACCTTATTATGTGCTAAACCAGACCCTGTAATGTGATCCTCGTTGTGATTTCTGTATCGCCGATGATAAGAGGCTTGCCGTCGTGATCCAGTATAGCAAGATGAACAACGTTGTCGTCTATCATGGTGTTGATGATGATCCGTTCGCAGTGAAGGTTGAGGACTGTAACAATGATGCCTGTGATCATCCTCTTTGCCGTAACGAGACCTGTATCTGATGGAACGATCGGAATCGCGCGAGACCATCTGATCACGATTGTTCCCTGTACAGAAAGGATAACGCGGTTGGGAGAAAGCGATCGCCCTCGGCTGTGACTGCACTGTCTAAACCCGTCGAAACCTCCTTTCATCTGTCGCCGCTCTTTCCACCGTCTCAGTCTCACCTCTGTCCAATCTCCCCCGTCCCTCCCCGTATCTGGCACCCTGCCGTGAACCCCCCCCCCCCCCCCCCCCCCCCCCCCCCCCCCCCGTGAAAAGCTCTCTGCCGGAGAAGAAGACCGGCGCGGCCATCCTAGGTTTGCCCTAGGCGAGCCGCCTCTCACTCTCTCTCTACCTCTCATAAGCTATTTTTTCGTATTTAATTTGTTTAAAATAATGGGTAACTAAACTTTGTCATAATATTGACATTTTTTTTTTTGAAAACTTGGTATCCGTCCACTTGCGGGGATCCATTTAAAGCTAGAGTTTTTTTTTTTACTTTGTATGGAATAGTCCATCGAAATTGACACCAAATAGAATCAAACATGAGACCTTGAGAGGAGCATTCTCCAAGGACCCAAGCCAACACCACTAAACCAACCCCAAGTGGGTTCATATTATTGACATTAACATGATCAGTTATCGTATTATAATTTTTCGCACTTATATAACTAATTGATCCATAAAAAAAATTAACTAATCGAACTTTTACTATCTAGAATACCAAAATACAAATACGAATAGTTGTTTTGCAAAAAAAAAAAATTAATTCATATAATCGATGTCTTTTAACGTCGGATTTAGCGTTCTTATTTAATTGTCATTTTGGTATTTTAAGGGTGCGATTTGTCAATTATACTCATTGTCAATTACTCTCTTTTTCAATAAAACTAATTAATGCTATATATTTGAAAAACGGAAGATTTTTTTTAAAATTTTTTTTGTTTGGTGCATAACATATTAAATTTTTGTTTTTTTTTTTATTACATAATATATGAAATTTATTGGAAAGAAAAAATGTGTTAAAAATAATAGAAATTTATTGGTAGATTAAAATTATAGTATAATAAGAAGATAAGATGCAAAAATACACTTTGTTAATTTAGAGTTACTATTATAAGAAGACACTTAAAAAATGCAATTGTGGACTAAAATAATTTTTTTTGAACTTATTAAAAACTCGTGATTTTATAAGTACTAAAAGTGAATAAATTTTTTGAGAGACTAAACATAAAAACTCTTGATTTTGTAGGGACTAATTTTTTTTTTAATCCTACTGTAAAAAAAAAAATTAATCCTAATAATAATAATAAGGGTTAAATTGGTCCCTACAAAATTTAAATATTGGACAGAATAGTACGCAATAGAAGAGCATAAAATAAATGTTTAAGGTGTTGATCAAATTTTGTCTTGTACAATGATTAGTGGACAAAATATTATTTTGGTATTTTAGATAACTTAGTCAATGGACAAAAAGTTGCCACGCTATGTTGCATGGGTACTCCATTTTAGACCGAGTACCGGTACCCGGGTACCGGTACGCGTATGGTACTCCCCCAGTACGCACCGACGCCGTACCTTTTTTTTTGTTTTTGCAATGGGTACACGCGTGGTACACCTGTGGTACGCGCGTGGTACATCAATCCAAAAAAACACAGTTTTTTTCTCCTTTTTCTTTCATTATTAGTTTTTTTATAGGAAGATTTACGTTTTTTATTTGTTTATAATATAAAAGTAGCAACTATTGCTAAAAAACAATAACAAAGTAGCCGCCGGAATTATTCACCATTCAATGAAAAGGAATAGACTCAATTCAAAGAGAGATAAAGATCTAGTTTTTATTCATATCAATCTTCGTCTTCTCTCAAGATGAGCTAACTGGTTTTTAATTTCATATTTTGATATTTCGAACAATTTAAATTACATTTAAAGTGTGGTGTGATATTTTTATGTTTAATTATTTGTTTTAACAATATAACTCTATTATTTGATATATATAATTATATTTTATTAAAAAATTACAGGGAGTTACCCGTACCTTAGTTTTCCTAAAAATAACATACCACGTACCGGTACCGTACCCGCATCCGGGCAACATAGTTGCCACGTGATTCAGTGAATGACAAATTTTTTGTTTCTGTCCAATCCAATTTGGCCCTCAGTTTGCCCAATCTCAAACAATTTTTAAATCAAACATAGTACAATAAAAGTTGTCATTGACTAGTTCCTTATTTTTTTTTTAGTAGATCAAACTATGTTGCATAATTGATGAATATGATCAATAATATAGACTAGATATATCAATTATGCAACAGACCAAAAAATAAGTTTTGCTTATATTTTGTCAGAAAGAAAACAATTTAAATGTTAGGATAATGTACAATTTCTAAGATAAAATTTCTAAATTAATTCTCTAACATGTGTTGTTAACAGGTTAAGTTACATTTTTTTTTCTTTATTGCAATTTTTTTTTTTACATTTTTGTTATTTTTTTCTCTAAGTAATTTGATAATATAATAAGGATTATAGTGGAGAGAGGAGAAAATAATTGCATGGTGAAGATGTACTATAAGACCATGTGACATCACATCATCCAACCATTAACACAATTTATTATTCATGGTCGATCATGGACCACTTGTGTCAAGGGTCCATTTTAGAATTTGCCAAAATAAAAGGACTGAATTTAGAATGGACTTTAGGGTTTAGAAAAGTGATTATTAAAGTACATACACAAGTCTTCTTGTGCTTATATTGAGAAATAATATGCGGTCAGGTTGTTAGGAAGGAATAAACCATGCATTTCGACCTGATACACACGGGAAGAAATAGTCTTCACTCCTCATACATTTGTTTAAACAGCAACACAAATAGACATGTCTTTGAATTTTGAATGTTTATTTGAACAAACTCAATTATTATTTGAAGACATCGCACCAAGGTTTTAAATAATAATAATAGTCTTATCCACACCATAATATCTAGATCCAAAAATAAACTTAGGATATGATAATCAACATAGTTTGGGGTTCAGTTCTGCAGCACCAACAGATCGTCAAAGGTTCCTATTTTTTCACAGTTGTTACATACTTCAGGAGCATAGCGACAACATCATCTGATATTCTTGCAGCCTCTGTTTTCAGGTGATGAATTTTTTCTTCGGTTTCTTGGTCAAGTCGCTTGACATTAGCTCCAGAATCACCACTACTCTGTATTCATAGGAAAACATGCACACAAGTTAGAGAATACACCAGATCATAGAATAAGATAAATCGGTAGTCTAACAGATAAATACAGTAGTAAACTTACATCCGAGACTTTCTTTTGAAACTCAGCCTCAAGCTTAGCCCGGTATTCAGCAATCTCCTTTTCAGCCTCTTCTTTGGCCTGTTTCAACCTAGCCGATTTTTCTAATAGTGGAGATCCAAAGGATAACATTAATTAGTTGCACAAACAAGTGTTTGACAAAATGTGCATTGTACAATCATGTAATTGCATGCAGAGTAGACAAACAAACCCATTGACATTAAAAAAAAAAACTAAATATCAATTAATAAAATGAAAAGACCAATATAAAAAGAACAGCAACGAGAACATAACTCTTAATGAAAATTATTGTATCTCTAAATATTTTCAAATAAGCAGAGTAGAATTGAATGGACCAGAATGCAACAAAGCATCCATACCATTGTTTGAATATATTATGATGGAAGGAAACAAGGTGTTTACTCTATTATTTGGAAAGTGGATGAAATTAGCAGAACAAAGCGAATTCGAATTGAATGGATTATACTATTATTGTTGGACCCCAGTAAATAGAACAATTAGTAAATACTGTAGAAGGAAAAGCTCAAACAACAATTTGAGAATAGGCAAATACACCAGCCAGTTAAGCAGAGGTAGAGAGGAAGAACACGAGGCAAATACACCTCTATTTCTTTTGAGAAGTGGGAGGATCCTTAGCCAGATAATTAGGGTACTAAGAATTAGGGTTAATGATTCCCTCATATATCTCCCAAATTGGGGGAAGCAAAATGAAAGGAGATGATGGAATGGGTTGGAAATAGATCCCCCCAGGTTCCACTCCATCCATTTCTTTAAAATCCAAACAATAGAAATATATACAAACATACCCTAAGGTTGAGAAAAAGTTTATACAAGCACTTATAGAAGAAAAAAGGTTGACATGATCTTAATTATGAGCACTCTAACTAAATAACTTCTATCATAAATTATGAAGTTTGACTTTTTCGATAGGTCTCATTTAGCTTCTCAGTAAATTCCCACAGCCTTATAAGAGCTTTTTTTTTTCACGAGTTATAAACCAAATACTCGTTTTAGTCAAAAACCGTCTAGAAGTTCAAAGCTAGTCCAAAGTGCCACATAATTAGACCAAAAATTGGATGAAATTATGGCAAGACCAATCAAGAACATGGGCAGGACATGATAAAAATGAAAAAAAAAAAAAATACCATTTTTCGCAGCATTCACAATCCGTTGTGCTTCTTGTTCAGCAGCCAACAACTGTTGAATTCCTCCTTGACCCCTGTTGGATGCCATTCTGTGAACAAATGCTTAAATGGTTACTTAATTGGTTAAATGAAACTACAAAAGAGTAGCCATAAAGCATATAATTGTATAATCATGCAATTAGATAGATTATAGAGTAACAATATGCTTCATCACAAAATTCAAAACGATACACTTCATTTCATTTCCATCTTGATCTATTCTACTAAATTAAAAACAAGAAACAAACATAAAGTAAATATTTGGAATAGAAAGACTTGCAACTTAAAATGTATAAATGATGGTCTCACATTGGATCTCAGTGTAAAACTGTTGTTTTAAACTAACAGTGTATGACCATGAAAGAGTTCTACAAAATAGAGTTTTATTGACATGCACTGACAGTGTAAAATAGCTTTACGCTCTCATCCCATATGAAACCATCATTTTGCCATCTCATACAATACAAGATGTTCATTATGCCGGTGTAAAACTGTATGTGCATCTTCTATTTTCTCAAAAAAAAAAAAAAAAAAAAACATTTTTTAACAACTTCTATATCAACTCCAAATCTAAAATCCATAATAATTAGACCAAATCGAATGTACCAAAGCTATAATCCTGTCCTGTCCAATTCAAAGATAACCATAACCAACTCATTTATCTTGATTTTTCCACGGATGAAAACAACAAAATTACAACAAAGCGGTAAAATTCAAAAGTGAAATTACCGCAAAACCAGAATAATCAATCATAATCACTAATTTTACTGAACATGACTACAAATCTACGACAGTTAGTTACTGGTAGTTTAATTGTTGTGAGAATTGAAAGAAAAAAACAACAGATTTACTATATAATTTCTAATGAAATTAATAAAATCAAATCCAATCGAGAAACCTAGAGAAGCAAAAACACACTAAAGAAAACAAATCCAATCGACGATAAGAAATATCTACGAAAATTAAGAAGCAAAGATCAACGATCGAGAGAGAGATCGAAATTTGGTAGAAATTGAGTTTACACGGTTTATATTTTTTTCCGGGAAACTAAAACGAAAAAGCGAATAAGAAAATGAAAGGATCTGAAATAGATTTGAAGAAAAAGAGAGAAGCGTACATATCTATCGGGATTGATTAGATTGAGATGAAATAGGAGAAAGAGAGAGAGAGAGATCGCCAAAACTGCTGTGATTTGCTTACTTGTTGGAGACTGCCCAGTTGAATATCTTTCACCAGACACGGACTAAAGGATGGATAGATAGCACTAGCAGGGAGTAATTTCAATTTTTATACTCGTGTAACTGTTTAAGTATAATTTTTTTTTTTTTTAAAAAAAAAAAAGTAAATAGCTAAATGTCCCTTGAAATTAGAAAAATCTCCACTTTCTCTAGAAATTTTTGAAATAAAAAATAATTGTTGACGTTTAACAAATTATCATTATGGTGGCGTCTAAGGTGAAGAAGCTATTAAGTCTCTCACCGGTGGATCCTTAAAAATTTACCGTTAGATGTAATCAACAGTTTAGATCTTTTAAAATAAAAAACAGAACATGTAGGTTGCTACATACAATCATGTATTCCTCTTCTTCACCACTACTCTCTAACATCTTCAACCTCTCTATTCAACAGAAACTACATCATAACCGCAAACCCCGGCGAACAACCGCACCACCGACGACCATCATCACTGCTGGAAACATGATTAGTTTTGAAATCTATGAGAATCTCTTTCCTTTTTTGGTATTTACATTAAATCAAACACTATAAACTGACGGTTTTGTTTTCGTTTCAGCAAAGAGCCCTATGTTATTTAGATCTGTAATTTCTCTAAACATGGTTTATTATTTTCAAAATTACCTTGGTATTGTTCATCTCTCTCTCTGAATAATGGTTGGGTTGGTTTAAAAAAGGCATATGTTTGATCATTCAAAAAGAATATTCATGGGTGAGTTTTAGTTTTTAGCTTCCCAATTTTCAAGCCACTTAAGAGTAGAATTAGTAGCATTCAAAACAATTATCGTTTTAGATGCTTGAGCAAGAGAAAGAAAAATTCACCGGTCGTGGTGGTCGCCGTCAGTGGTGCAGGTGTTTGCCGGAATTTGCGTTGGTAGTGACCGACAAAAAGAAATTTTGAAGCATTACATAGTGATGAAGAAGTATGGTAGATTGTGTGTAGATAATCCTAGATACTTTCTTTTTTAATTTGAATAGATCTAAGCTGTTGATTATATCTAATGGTAAAATTTTAATGGTCCACCGGTGAGGGACTTAATAGCTCCCTCACCTTAGACGCCACCATATTTAATATCATTTCCATTCAAAAAAATAAATAGTGTTTTAACGAATACAAATTTTACATGTTTCATATGTTATTAAGAACGATCAAGATTAACGGTATTCAATAAAAACACATAAAAAGAAAGCAACGGGCAAAATTATTGGTAACATCAATAGTTGGTAAACTAATCGATAAAAAATATGTCTTTTAGTTTCAACCAATTTTTTCAAAGACCACTTATTCCCTTTAAAGATTCAAATTCAATATTTCTACACATATAGACGATATAAGTCTCGAGTTAATTATCAAGCACCGCCAATCTAGTTGGACCAAATTCACTTGAATAAAACTTTGCAAATTCAATCAACTTTGCCTTGTCAAATGAGTGAGTTAAAAACTGTTTGGGTTTAGTTGGGTCAGTGGTGCAATAAACAAAAATGAGAGGGTTCAAACTATAAATTATAAACGGTTATATGTATATTTTTTTCAAGTTTGAACCCCCTTACCTCTACCTGGAGACGCCAGTGTACATTGCGACTAACAATGTGATTCCACGTCATAAGGACTTAATTAATCTAGGTCAGGAGGTAATCATTGAAATTTTAAACACATTGAATGGAGCTCAACCATCGCCTTCAAAGGTGTTTACTTCATTCATTTTCTTCTTTCTAGCATGATGGGTGGTAGAATTGCTTCATCAAAATGTAAGTAGATGAAACAAACAAGAAACTCTTCTTCTATAGGTCACTCCAAGAACCCTAATTTCCTTTTGTAGTCAAATTTTTCTTCTTCTAATCACGTGTAGTATCAAGCAAACTTTGAAAGACAAGTAGAATGAATGGTAAATTCCTTTTGTAGCAAAGAGTTTTCAAATGTCCTTTAACGACATTATTGAAGTGATTTAAGAGGGGTTTTTCAAAATAATTAATCCTCTTAGCGGAACAATCCCGATGAACGGATCTTGATTAAACCATTAATCACAAATCAAAGAACACAAAACCACAAGTTTATGTGTTTACCTCTTGAAGTGCAGAACCTTTGAGGTAGAAACGGTTTCTGATCACGAGCAAAGCAAAGAAGCGATGCATCTACTCAGTCCACACGAACAGAACTTCTCCGATGACCGGTGCTAGCCAATTCCACCAGAGATTCAGAGAGAATAGGGTTTAGAGAGCGGCGGCTAGGTTTCACTTTGTGAATTAGGTTAAAAGCTTACAAAACTTCATCACAAGGGTTCTATTTATAGAACCACTTGTGTGGTCATTAAACCAAGCACTCCACCGTACCTTACGGTGGACCGCATTTCTCTATTTTCATAAATTAAATAATAAGTCATACTTAATTATTTAATTACTAATAAGTCCTACTTATTATTTTATAAATAAGTCTTACCTATTTATTTCTCTTATCTATCTGTTCTTTGTGTGCGGCCCTATAGGTTCTCGTAACGTTGGCAATAATATTAAATCACATATTTAATATTATAAACAGTGAGCGGTATCTAGCAACACATCACTGCTACCCAAGTGACGAGAATGTCATGTGATCTGACGAAACCTTTCTGTGATAACGATCGTGTGTATAATTACCCCTTTGCCCTTATGTTTATATTGAACACAAGGCATAGTATGTCACCCTTGCTAAGTTCAATATTGGGCCCATAGACATATCTCCTGTTATGTAGGAGGGGCAAATTCCAGCTAGGTCACTCATGTCCCTCAGCATGATTCGTGGAATACCCATCAACCAACTTTATAGTCATCCTGTTACGGATAACGTTTGAATGACAACAAGGGAATACACTCCTACATCTAGGGTACATAGTGATTTCAGGTCGAAGGGTGGAATACACCATTATCACTATGAGAATAACTTATGACACTTTTCATAACATACTATGTAGTATTCTCATGGCGGGTCAATCCAATATAAATATTACTCCTAACATTTATATCTATGTGAAGACTTGATATCTCATATCCATGACTCGTGGGATGAGGTCATCAGTCTACTCACATAATAGTCTCTATGTTTTATCGTTATCCCACATCACAGTAAAACTTGACTATGGATACTTTAAGAATAGTGTCCTTATGTTTAATGGAGTCTCACTATTAAGTCACACTTAATGTTCCATTAATTAGACTAGCTATTCTAGGGACTTTATTAGTTTCAAATAAACATAATAAAGAAATGCCTTATTATATATATTAAATATATAAATCAAAGTCATCATACAAAAGACGATTCTATCAAAATAGATTGGCTTTTAGGGCTTACTCCAACAATTATCTAAATCAAGGGTTGGATCAACGACTTTGGATCAAAGCTTCTCAACAACTCTATTTGTGCAAGGACAACTTCAACGGATCTTTATTCAAGCCTATATAAGGAGTAAAAGACTTGAAGAAAAACGTTGAAACTCTGTCAAAGAAAAGCACAAAGTCTTAACTTAGAATTTTAACGAATCTTTTATTCAAGCCTATATAAGGAGCGGAATACTTGAAGAAAAGATTAACGTCTCTCTGAAAAAAAAACGCTGAAACTCTGTCAAATAAAAGCACAAAATTTTAACTTAGAATTTCTTATCAATTATTGTATCTTAAAAATTCTTTAGCAATTAGAGTCGTCTATTGTATTGCCTACACCTCTAATTGTATATCAAATAGTTTAGTGGCTAAAATTTTTACCTCTGTTTGAATTGATATAATATAACGGAATGAAGCGGAGTAGAATGACAAAATTTAATAAGTTTTATAAAATAAAAAAACACAATAGTTTTTACTTAGATTTTATTAATATAATGACGAAATTAAATATCGAATTCGTGCTGATCTTCAAACTAGTTTCTTAAAAAAATTTCTAGCTTATAGAAGAAAAAAAATATCACACTGATTCTTTGTGTAGGTAAGTACCACAATAGTACACAATTAAAGTTTTGTATTTTACACCCCACTACGCCTATGTTCCTAGGACTAATTGTTGTGTCTCAAGAAGAAACATTGATTTAGAGTAAAAAGATGTTGGCCCTCATTCGTGACAATTAACATTGCCTCTTCATTCAAAAAAAAAAAAAACACAATTAACATTGCCTCTATGCAACTGTGTATGATATTGCAATCGAGTTTTCTTCAGCAAGATCGTTCGTTTCAGGTTAGGAACTGCGTTGGTCTATGTTCGCAAATATTTAGCCACAATTTCTCAACTCATATCGGCTGAGGCTAATAACAATCGTATACAAATAGTTTAATCAATCAACTTGTAACATCTTAGAATTGAGTATTGGGCATAACTCATCCTTACAAAACCAGCTTGTAAGTTGAGGATTGCCTCTAGTATATAAACACTTAGTCAGGTCATCTCTCAACCGAAGTTGGACTCTTAACACACCCCTCACGCCCAGCACTATTGGGCTTGGTGCGTGGATATAAACGGTAGGTGGCCCGATAGCGGAAACCTGATAACAGGTGGCCCAACGGGTCGTGGAGAGGCTCTGATACCATCTTAGAATTGAGTATTGAGGCTAACTCATCCTTACAAAACCGACTTGTAAGGTGAGGATTGTCTCTAATATATAAACACTTAGTCAGGCCATCTCTCAACCAATGTGACACTCTTAACATAACAAAAAAAAAACAAAGATTAATTAAACAAGAAACAAAACCTTTAATATACCACAAAATTGACAACAAAAACACTTGGTCGATTGTGAAACAACATTCTTTACAACAAATGAAAGTGAACAATTACACAACAATATATAGCTTCTAGAGTTACACTTTAGAGTTAGTTCAGAAAGAGTTTAGCATCCAATCCAATGAAGGTACCTAGATGAAATTTCTAGTCAATAGACTACTTAACAAAACAAAAACAAAAACAAAAACCTTAATCTTGTAACCTCAAATTCTCCAAGTTTGAATCTCATCAAGAACCTTATAAAATGATTATTAGTGACACTTGAATAATTTATTTTGCAGCCTCTTTTTCTTCCACGATAGTTTCTAACACCGGAGCATGTGAAACCTTTTTAAGTGGAATCATAGGTGCGGGTGCAAACTCAACAAATGATACAAAGAACTTCATTTCCTTTGCCATAGAATTGAATTAACAGTTAACACAAATAAAAACCCTTCCCAAATTCTTAATTTTTCAGCAACTTCAAGAGTGATGAACTTAAGAAAAGTGTGAGAATGATGCTCGTGCGGGTTGTACTTTTATAAGTACCAAATGCGAACTCTATACGAGGAAAATATTTTTCATTTTTGGAGTGTACTAGAGTGTGGTTGGATTCGGGGAAATTTCCACACCTAGTAGTGTGTCTAAGGGAGTGGAACCAAAAATGTAGATGAAAATAATAAATTCCATTAAAAATATTAAATTATCAATGTATGGTGTCCTATGTGCCACGAATGCTTTTTGTGGACGTGGCCACTCAATGCAGCATGAACATCACTGCCCACCGACACTAGATGTTAATCACAAATTTTTTATGAGTAGTGCTAGATGGAACGACATGTTTCCACCGACGAATGGCACGACAAGCCAAATCCAAGTTCCTTTGGCCTATCCAGACCCGTCAGATTCATCGTACGCTCCGGATTATGCCACACATATTTTTCTATAATTTCTCTAAAACAAATATAAAAAAAATCAAAAGATCCATTCCTGTTTCCTTGCCTGACCCATTCCCATATGACCGATCCACCATCTCCTTTTTACTGTCGGACGGTGTTCCTTTCACCGCTATTCAGAGCATCGCCGCATTCGTTCTTCACAGCGTAAAACGACAATACTTATCAGCAGTAGTTTTGGAGTTTCTTATTTTACATCCAGCAATAACAATTTCATTATCAACTATTTAGTGACATTTGGTACAGAAATTAAAATTAGAAAACAATAAAATACATGAATAAATTGGACCGTGACGGCAGCCACTACGAGGATTGATAAATACAACCACAGGTGAACTCCGGCGGTTTCCTCTCCATCAAGTCCTCCTTGTCAATACTCCGGTGGCGAGGACGACGGCGGAAGATTGGTCAGGAATGAATGGGGTTGGTGAGAAGAGAAACAGAAGCATAACTACTTTGAAATGGAGTTGGTGATTGAAGGCTCAGGAAAAAAACTCAGATCGTGAAGAGAGAGAAAAAGAAGGGTGATGACCACGTCATGTCGTTGGATTTGTACGACAACTGTTGTCGTGCTTACTAGCATTTTCCATTTTTTATAACTATAAATTAAAGTACTTGCACCACCTAATTCATTGTTGTTAATGAAGTCAAACCTATCATGTTCCTCATTCTTTTGAATAATTCAGTTTGCACTGAATTTGTCATGATATCAGCAATTTGTTCTTCACTTTTGCAATGTTGCAGACACAATCTTCCATTATTCACTTGTTCTCTGAGATAATGAAATCTCATCTCAATATGCTTGCTCTTGCCATGTGCAACAGGATTCTTGGCCAAATTTATTACTGAGATGTTGTCAATATTCATGGTCACTGATCCATGATCTTCACATGTCATTTCTTCCATTAGATTCACTAGCCAGATGGCTTGGCATGCACATAATGATGTTGCAATGTATTCAGCCTCACAAGATGATAAGGCTACTACTGATTCCTTCTTAGAACACCATGCTATTGGAGCATTATTCAACAAGAATAAGTACCCTGCAGTTGATTTTCTATCATCTGCATCTCCACACCAGTTTGAATTAGTATAAGCAATCAATTCACATTGCTTTCCTTTGTCTGTATTAGGGAATAGTATTCCATCCATTGTACCTCTGATATACCTCAATATTCTCTTTGCAGCAGCTAAGTGTGATAGTTTAGGCTTTTGCATAAATCTGCTAACCACACCAACACTATAAGCCAGGTCAGGCCTTGTATTACACAAATATCTCAAGGATCCAATGAGGCTTGTTGGATCTATCTCAGCTTCTTCCACACTCTTTGACAATTGTTGCCTTGGTTCAGATGGAGTAACTACATGATTGCAGTTTTGCATATCAAATTTCTTTAGAATTTCACTTGCATACCTTCTTTGATGCATCAATAGCCCTTTACTGCACTTGTAAAATTCAATCCCTATGAAGTATGAAATATGACCAAGATCAGTCATTTCAAACTCCTTCATGAGTTCACACTTGAATTTACTTATCTCACTTTCACTGCTACCAGTTATCAGCAAATCATCTACATATAGGCATAAAATCACTAAGTTATCACTGCTTGATCTTCTAACATACACACCATGTTCTGTAGTGCATTTTATGAATCTTATATCACTTAGATAGCTGTCAATCTTCTTGTTCCAAGCTCTAGGAGCTTGCTTGAGGCCATATAGTGCTTTATGCAGTCTATACAGTTTATCTTTCTGACCATCAACTTGAAAACCAACTGGTTACTTCACATACACTTCTTCATCTAAAGGGCCATTTAAGAAAGCACACTTCACATCCATCTGATATATAGACCAGTTGTTGATATTAGCTAATCCAACAACTAGCCTTATTGTTTCAATTCTAGCCACAGGAGCAAAAACTTCTTCAAAATCAATACCTTCCTTTTGAAGAAATCCTTTTGCTACCAATCTTGCCTTGTGTCTGGTTACTTCACCTTGTGAATTCACCTTCACTTTAAAACCCATTTCACATCAATAGCCTTCTTGCCATATGGTAAACTCACTAGAGACCATGTATCATTGTTTTCTATTGAATCCAGTTCTTCAATCATAGCATTGATCCATTTTGGATCACTCAATGCTTCACTCATACTTACTGGTTCAGTGTCAGCAAGAAATGCATAATGAACTATCTCACCCTCATCATTCACTTGATCATCTGGTGTTGTTTCACAGTCTTGCAGTCTTGCTGGCATATTTCTAGTTCTCTGTGGCCTGTTTGCAGCTGGTTGAACTTGTGCTTCAGTTTCAATTGTTTGATCTTCAAACATGATTCTCACAGTACCTTTCTTAGCACTTTGAGTCCAATCCCATTCTTTAATTTCATCAATTATCACATCTCTGCTTACTACAATTTGCTTTGTCACAGGATCAAGCAACTTGTAACCACCTGTTGAATGATATTGATAACCAACCAACACCATTTGATTTGACTTGTCATCCAACTTTCTTCTTAACTGGTCTGACACATGTTTATAGGCAATAGAACCAAACACTTTCAAGTGACTCAAACTTGGTTTAGTGTTTGACCAGCACCCTTCTGGTGTAATTCCTTCTAATTTCTTAGTAGGACATCTGTTCAAAATGTATGTTGCAGTAGACACAGCTTCACCCCACAATTCTTTTGGTAAGTGCTTGCCTTTCAACATACTTCTCACCATATTCATGATTGTTCTATTCTTCCTCTCTACAACACCATTTTGCTGAGGTGTGTATGATGGCACCACTTCATGTATAAGTATAATACCATCTCTTTCACATAATGTATCAAACTCTTTTGACACATATTCACCACCACCATCAGTTCTTAAAACTTTGATCTTGTGACCACTTTGTCTTTCAACCATGGATTTGAACTTGATAAACACACCAAGCACATCACTTTTCTGCTTAATCAAGTAAGTCCACAATTTTCTACTGAAATCATCTATGAATGTGACAAAGTACCTGTTGCCTCCCATAGATTCAACTTGTATAGGGCCACACACATCAGAGTACACCACCTCAAGAGTAACTCTAGTCCTGCTTCCAACATCTTTACTAAAGCTATTCCTATGCTGCTTGGATTGCACACATTCTTCACACACTTCACTTGGAATTTCATGAACAGAGAATGAATGAAAGAGCTGTTGGAGTAAGCCCTAAGAGCCAATCTATTTTCATAGTATTTGCTTTAGGAGTTTGAATATAAATATGGCATTTCTTTATTATATTTGTAAGGTTGCAAAATAATGAAGTCCCTAGAATAGAAAGTCCGTTTAATAATTAAGTGTGACTTAATCATGAGATAATATTAAACATAAGGACACTATTCTTAAAGTATCCGTAGTCGAGCTTTAAGGTAAAGGGGATAACCTTAAAGCATAAAGACTATTATGAAGATAGACTGATGATCACATCTCATGGATCATGGGATAAGGAGTTATCAAGTCTTGACGTAGGTATAAATATTAGGAGTAATATTTATACTGGATTGACCCGCTATGAGAGTACTACATGCAAAGTTATGCAAAGTGTCATAAGTTACTCCCATGGTGATAATGGTGTAAACCGCCCTTAGACCTGAAACCACTTTGTACCCTAGATGTGGAGTCAAGCACTTTGTTGCTGATCTAACGTTGTCCGTAACAGGATAACCATAAAGGCAGTTGATGGGTACTTCACAAAGCATGCTGAGGGACAGTAGTGACCTAGATGGAATTTGCCAATCCTGCACAACAGGATAAATGTCATGGGCCCAATATTGAACTGGACAAAGATGACACCAAGTATGTTTTGTGTTCAATATAGACATAAAGGGCAAAGGGGTAATTATACACACTGATATTATCACAAGAGGTTATGTTTAGATCACATGTTAATTTCTCGTAACTTGAGTAGCAGTGATGTGTTGCTAGATACCGCTCACTGTTTATTGTAATAAATAGTGATTTATTATAATTGTCAATGTTACGAAAACCTACAGGGTCACACACATAAGAACAATCTAGTGAGATTGGAACACCGTAAGGTACGGTGCACCTTGGAGAAATAAGGAAATATGATAAGGGAATTATGGTAATTAAAATGAGCATTACATCATATGGTATGATGTAGCAAGAAGGGGGTGCAAATATGTACTAGACATATTTACATGAGAATGGCGCCCACTATAGCCCATTTAGTTAAAAGGGCTTTAGTGTAATTTTGCCATGGCAAGTGGTTCTATAAATAGAACCCTTGTGGTAAGGAGAAATAGTTACACACTTTTGTTACTCATTCTCATGAGCCTTTGTTCTCTCCTCTCTTGAGAAACCCTAATCACCTTTCTAGAGTTTTTGTGAAAAACCCTAATCCTTATTTTGTGCCTCCTTTCTCCTAACCCTTCAAACCATTGGAGCTAGCACTCCATTGAAGGTTGTTGTTCGTGTGGACTGGCTAGAGGCGTTATACCTTTAACGCTTGTGATCAAATTCGTTGGTGACTTGGTGGTGACCTTGTTCGTGACGGTTCGAGGTTCTTGTTCGTGACCTTGTTCGTGATTCGAAGTGTTCGATAGCCGTTCATGATTTAAAGGGAGTTTTCGAATCAAAAGGTAAAACTCTAAACACAATTCATGACCATTCGTAAGGATCACAAAAGGAAAATTTTAAAATTCCGCTGCTTTTATCGTATCAATTTTCCTTCAGTGGTATCAGAGCCACTTACGAAACCATGAATTGATGTTTGTTTAAATTCATGAATTCAGTTTTAATATGATTAAAACAGTTAATAAAAGATTAAAATCGAGTAATTAAAATTTGACGGTTGTTTGTGTATAAATTGGATGATTAACATTGAAACGGCTCCGGAATCCGACACTTGTATGGTGGAGCATGCGATATGTTGATTGTCCTAAGGTTACACGAACAAGAACGGTCAATACTTACATGTGATGTAAGTTTTGTGTATGAATTGGGTAATTAACATTGAAACGGCTTCGGAATCCGACACTTGTATGGTGAAGCATGCGATATGTTAATTGTCCTAAGGTTACACAATCAAGAACGGCCATAAACTTATATATGATATAAGTAACCGTAATGCAAAATGGTGTATGTGATATACCGTTAGTAATTTCGTTAAAATTATTATGAAAGTTATTCAATTAAAGCGAGCCGTGTTCATTTGTTTCGGAATCCGACATTTGTATGGTGAAACAATGACATGTTGATCAATTGGATTGAATTTGGTCATAAGGAATTTTGACGGCATGAAAGGGTTGCACAAATGTTGTGTCATTAAAATTAGGATTTGCAAAACGTATCAAGTGTTGATGCGAAAAGTAGATGATAAATATATTTAATTTTGAAATCGTTTCAAAATTCTAGAAATATCTTTTAAAATTGTTTTAAAAGATAATATCATCAATTTTGGAAATATTTTATTCAAAAGGGTTTTGATTAAATAATTTTCCATATTTGACAAATATATTTAATTATGAAATCGTTTCAAATCTCTAGAAATATCTTTTAAAATTGTTTTAAAAGATAATATTACCAATTTTGGAAATATTTTATTCAAAAAGGTTTTGATTAAATAATTTTCCATATTTGGAGAATTGTCAAAAGATTTAATTCTACTTTAAAATAATGTTATTTATTTTAGCAAATTTTGATTCGAAATATTTAATTGTGAATTAAATATTTGAATCAAACTTACCTGATTTGATCAATCGCCGGATTTAATTAATTATGAGACTTTAATAATAATAAAGTTTGTTTGTTATTATTATATTTGATGATCGGTTATGGCCTTAGTTTATTTATTTTATTGCATTTGGTTTTTTAAATACGGCCTGCGTGTCGTGCCTTATCTCTATTCTCTATATTCTCTTCTCATCCACTCCCTCGTATGTAAAACGAGTATTCTTTTATATTATTATGTAATATTATGAAGAAGAAGAACAATGGAGGTCAACCTTGGAGATCATGCTTGGAGAAGTATAGATCGTTTTAGGTTAGATTAGGTTCTCTCATTGGCTTGGGAGAACAAATGCGCTATGGGCCATAACTGTTTCATTTTATTATATTATGTATGTTGATGCATGTTATGTATGGAGTGACGTCATTGTATGTAAGCCGTGGTAAGGTGAGATCAAATTAATTATAAAAGCCCTCAAAGGAATTAATATTAAGTTTTATTGCTTTCCAACGAATAGCGCCCTTCAAGATCAATATCGATCAATGTAGGTTTTGCCAACGCGAAGTGCATTGTCAATATTGATAAGTTGCGGTGAGGTAATTTATTTATCCGATCGCTATTTAATGGGTCTAACTTAACTAAAGAAAATATAATAAGATTATATGACTTTAGAAGCAAGTATTGGGTCATTCCATGTGATGGATTAGAATAAGTGTTATTCACCCAATAGAAAGGATATGGGAGTTGTATGAGATACAATTGGAAAGGAGTTTCCTACCTAAATAACTAAGTTTTGTGTAATCAGCCCAACGCTGACTTAAAACGAAGTGAAATATGGATCTCATTCTCACTAGAAAATCTTCCAACGGGATTTTCCGAATCAAATGACGAGGGTCATTTGTTTTGAGTAAAATAGTGAGAGAGCGTATTTAATTAAAGACCAAATTAAATATGATTTAGTCATAATATCTTACATATCTTTGTAATTAGAATTTCGAAATACAATACATATTAAGTTGTCCTTATGAAGGACAAGATTTTCAGAAAGGAGTTTCTGTATTGGTACAAATTGAGAATTGTTCTCAAATGCGAGAAAACTATAAGTCTTGAACTATAAACTGTGAACAACCTACCATAACTAGATTGGAAAAGGGATACTTGTTAGAAGCATCAAGTTGACGTCTAGATATAGAATATATAATAAATGATGTGATCATTTAATCTCAAGTAAGATCCTTTTGAAAGAACTTTAGAGTATGATAAATTTCTCAATGGATCAAAAAGTTGGTCATAGGATCAATCTAACAAATTATAATGGAATAGATATAGACAAAATTGTTTTGAATATCTACCGGAATTTGTTGAGTTGAATGAGAATTAATTTGCACTATCAAAGATTTGAGATATAATATAAATAAGATTTATATTCCTCTTATTTGAATAGTACAAAATGGTTGTCAAAGTAGAACGGCTATGGTTAGACCATTAAATAAAAATGACGTAAATAGTTCTTGGAAGAGTCAAACCAAAAGTATGAAGTGAGACTTCAATAATGCACATATTGTTATAGAAAGTCAAAATTTCTATTTCTACATCAAAAGTATATGATACAAGATGTTGAATCTCAATTTTTCGAAAATAGAGATGCTTAAAGAATTAGAACATTGGCTATAATTTTAAGTCAACCCATATCTAAAATGAAAATTGTTTCATTGATAATGAGAGCTTATGCAATGACTTAAAATCGAGTTTGAAATGGAACACAATAATTGTTATTGAATTCCATCTAGTAATAGAAGTAGCAATTGTATATCTTGTATTGACAATATATGAATTGTAGCCTTAAATGATAAGACAAGTAATGGTCCTATCATTTAAGCAAAGTTTTCTATACTATTACTCCAAGTCAAGTAATGGACTAGGGTTCCATGGTCTTGATAGGGTTATCTATAACAATCGTGATAAGAGCCAAATATGATTTGGACCTTAAATATATCAAGAGCATTGTTGTTTAGTACAAATATTCGATGTGTCAATAAAATAACGCATGACCTATTTGAACAATATACATGAGATGTATGTCGACCACTAAACATATTTTGTATATTGAGTTTATTTTACTTCATTAACATTGATGATTAAAATCATTAGATGTTGGTAGGTGTATGACACCAATTAGAAATCTTTGAATTTGTCAAAGAAATTCAACAATGAAGAAAATAGAACTCGACAAAAGTATTTAAGTTATATGAATGAGTCATATCAGTAAATACTTAATTAAAAGACTATAATAACTATTTTATCACATCATGTTTGACATGATTTAAGGATAGTTTAATTATATATTGACTCTTTCTATAAATCTCTTTACTTATAATTAATCTTCACCCACAATTAGTTCCCTTTTAAAATGATCATAAAGACACCATATGCGATATGGAGGTAAGAGTACCAAGTTTGTCTTTATGAGAATTTTGGATTAAAATTTATTAGAAAAATCTAATTCCAAATGAATGAATGAATAAGTGGAAATATCCTAAAGAAAGGGATATTGGTCCTATATCACTCTTAAGGACAAAAGGTTGTTTTGTTGCTAGGTTTGAAACATTCCTCTAGTGGGAGTGTGTCTCTAAAAGAGACAGTGGGAGTGATATAGAACTTGAATAAATTCAAGTACCACAAAACATATTTATTTAAAAGGGAATGCAAACCGGTTCCTCAAGGTTGTTGAAGAACCATTGTTTTAAAGTTGCACAAATCCAAGATAAGTCTAACATATCACATATGGCTACAAGGTATGGTTTTATCATGACTCAGCAATGTGATATGATTCTCATGGAAGATGAGTCTTTGACTTTCTAAAAGGTCGTAAGACGATCTAGATTATGAGAAGTGGCTAAATGCCATGAAATCTCATACAGAATCCATATACACTAACCTTATGTAGATAATGGTTATGTCTTCAAGATGAGTAAGACTCATACGATGAAAGTGAGTATTCTTTTTGAACACTGATATGGATGGTATTAAGAATACCTTATAATATTTGATTGCTTCTGCTAAATGTTGTACTACATGTTTTGGTAGATGGATAACAAAGTTGCATTCCTTAATTGGAATGACCTCATATATATGCGTTGGACATATACGTAAGGGTTTTGTTGATCCAAATGATGCTAGAAAGGTATATAACTTGTAGCTATCTAATTTTGATTAGATAGAGTTCTCAGAAAATTAAATTATTGTTTGTTCCTTTTATGAAGTTTTATGAAAACAAATTAACAAGGACAAACCTATCTAACTTTGATTAGATCGAATAAATTTGAATATTTGTTCCTTTTGAAAGTTTTGTGGAAAACAAATGAAGGACAAATATAAATCTTGTGCATACAAAGTTTTAGTGGGAGTGATAATATCTGATATCATATTAATCATCAAGACATTTTTCTTATACATGTGAGACATGACTAGGAAAATAACTCTTGATGAAACACTTAGGCAAGAATTCCTAAAGAGTTAGGAATAACCTATGTACCAAAATTGAAATTAGTGTTTGACACTAACTTACCTTCAAGAATATCCCTAAGGACCTTAAAGGAACTAAGGCCTATTTCTTGAAATAGATAGGTATGGGAAGGATCATTATAAGGAAGTTATAATGAAGGAAGTTTCCATACCAATGTATTGTATATCATGGCTGAATACAAGCATTGAAAGCTATAAGATAAGCTTCGTAATATGTTTGTTTCAGTTAAATAAGTTGAGTATTTAAGATTGGATCGTTTGGCTCATGATTGAGCTAAAGATATGTTTCCGGTGTTACAAGTCACATTAATCACATTAGTGATGGTAATAGTTTAATCTTGCAAGAACACTTGAAAATAGATCTCACCGACGATTCATGAATATACTTAGACACTTATATATTTCGATAGAGATCGAAATAGAACGTTGGAAGATACGTAAGATACCAACATAGGAAATAGTTCCTTATCCACTAACAAAGCCTCTTGCGCAGTTGAAGCGTGATGGGCATACTAAGTCTATAGGTATTAAGAGAAACCTAGATTGGCTTTAGTGCTAGTGGGAGATTGTTGGAGTAAGCCCTAAGAGCCAATCTATTTTCATAGTATTTGCTTTAGGAGTTTGAATATAAATATGGCATTTCTTTATTATATTTGTAAGGTTGCAAAATAATGAAGTCCCTAGAATAGAAAGTCCGTTTAATAATTAAGTGTGACTTAATCATGAGATAATATTAAACATAAGGACACTATTCTTAAAGTATCCGTAGTCGAGCTTTAAGGTAAAGGGGATAACCTTAAAGCATAAAGACTATTATGAAGATAGACTGATGATCACATCTCATGGATCATGGGATAAGGAGTTATCAAGTCTTGACGTAGGTATAAATATTAGGAGTAATATTTATACTGGATTGACCCGCTATGAGAGTACTACATGCAAAGTTATGCAAAGTGTCATAAGTTACTCTCATGGTGATAATGGTGTAAACCGCCCTTAGACCTGAAACCACTTTGTACCCTAGATGTGGAGTCAAGCACTTTGTTGCTGATCTAACGTTGTCCGTAACAGGATAACCATAAAGGCAGTTGATGGGTACTTCACAAAGCATGCTGAGGGACAGTAGTGACCTAGATGGAATTTGCCAATCCTGCACAACAGGATAAATGTCATGGGCCCAATATTGAACTGGACAAAGATGACACCAAGTATGTTTTGTGTTCAATATAGACATAAAGGGCAAAGGGGTAATTATACACACTGATATTATCACAAGAGGTTATGTTTAGATCACATGTTAATTTCTCGTAACTTGAGTAGCAGTGATGTGTTGCTAGATACCGCTCACTGTTTATTGTAATAAATAGTGATTTATTATAATTGTCAATGTTACGAAAACCTACAGGGTCACACACATAAGAACAATCTAGTGAGATTGGAACACCGTAAGGTACGGTGCACCTTGGAGAAATAAGGAAATATGATAAGGGAATTATGGTAATTAAAATGAGCATTACATCATATGGTATGATGTAGCAAGAAGGGGGTGCAAATATGTACTAGACATATTTACATGAGAATGGCGCCCACTATAGCCCATTTAGTTAAAAGGGCTTTAGTGTAATTTTGCCATGGCAAGTGGTTCTATAAATAGAACCCTTGTGGTAAGGAGAAATAGTTACACACTTTTGTTACTCATTCTCATGAGCCTTTGTTCTCTCCTCTCTTGAGAAACCCTAATCACCTTTCTAGAGTTTTTGTGAAAAACCCTAATCCTTATTTTGTGCCTCCTTTCTCCTAACCCTTCAAACCATTGGAGCTAGCACTCCATTGAAGGTTGTTGTTCGTGTGGACTGGCTAGAGGCGTTATACCTTTAACGCTTGTGATCAAATTCGTTGGTGACTTGGTGGTGACCTTGTTCGTGACGGTTCGAGGTTCTTGTTCGTGACCTTGTTCGTGATTCGAAGTGTTCGATAGCCGTTCATGATTTAAAGGGAGTTTTCGAATCAAAAGGTAAAACTCTAAACACAATTCATGACCATTCGTAAGGATCACAAAAGGAAAATTTTAAAATTCCGCTGCTTTTATCGTATCAATTTCCTTCAAGAGCTGCAGGCAAGACAAAAGCAGAAGTTGCATTACAAGCTCTGATACCATATGTTGGAACAAAATCTCACTCTATGAATCCTCACACACAAAACTGGTAAGGCACAGAAACCAGTAGAACAAAATGAAAAACTATGAACTCAAAAATTGATCAACAATGGAGGAAGGGTTTTGGGAGAGAAAGTAAGAAGATGAATTACACTTTAGGGAAAGTTTGTTCTCTTTATTCACAACACAAAAAACTGAAACTTTACAATAGATGCAAGTGCATTATATAGCTATAATACTTGCACCTTAAGTCACACACTTGTAACTTCTAACAAACTCCATAATTATTAGCTAAAAACTAATAATGGCATGTAGTATAACTCTAAATTATTTAATGCCAACGTGTTTTTTGTGGAGGGCGGAGGAAATGAGAAGGAAATCAACGATGGAAGTTAAACAAGAGGGCAGCGATATACTCCCTCCGTCCCGAAATATAAGCAAAAAAAAAAGTTTTCACACTTATTAAGAAACTCTAAATTTTATCAAAACAAACAATTAAGTTTCCCGTATTACCCTTGTTATAATTACTTCTTGTTAATGAAAAAATTAGCTTTTTGAATGATGAAAGCTAAAAAGTCATATTGAAAGAAACTAACTACCCAAAAGTTTATTGGGAAACTAAACAATAGTGAATTATGACTAAGGGTAATTTTGTAACTTTAGTATTAAAAAAGTTGTTTTTTGCTTATATTTTGGGACATCAAAAAAATGTTTTTTTGCTTATATTACGGGACGGAGGGAGTACTAACAAACTACCAATAAAGGGCTGCTCAAGATATAGGGTCTGACTCTTGAGGACAATTTAGCAACTAGACTAAATTATCACTAAGTAATAAATTAAGGGTTTGTTTGGTTTAAGGGAGAAAAAGTTAGAGGAAAGAAAATTACGCAAACCAATGAATGAACTTAAACTAATTTTAGTCTAAATTCATTCATTGATTTGCCTAATTTTTTTTCTTCCCACTTTCTCTCCTCAAACCAAACGGACCCTAAAGTTCATATTATAAGATTTGTTTAATTTTGACAAAACGATTGCATCATGCATGTCTAAGATGTAAATGCCGGGAGTATGCTTAGCATATATTTGAGTTATCACTTATCAAACAAAATAATATAATTTGTGATTTTCAAACAGACTAAATATGATTAGGTTAAATGAATCTTTTCATTTTAATTAGCAAGTTGGTAAACTCGACATTAGACTATAATTTCACTCTTGATATTAAGATGAATTAACATAGTGCTTCAAACTAGTGTTAGTTACTAAGAATCCTTTGCTACAATAATAATACTCTAATGTCTTAGATGAATTCGAAATCACATAAAATTTTATCAAGCGTTAATTCTAAATATCACTGTTCAATAATTTGATATGTCTAAACTAAGTATTCATGTATTCCTCATTGTGACATCCCAATGGTGGTGGTAATGGAGATTCATCATTGCGTCTTAATTTAAGGGGGTTTTAATATTTGCAGTCCCATCTTAGTTCCGGTCGAAATCCATTTCATTCAGATAGCTTTATGTATTGGACACCATTGTTCATAAACACCCTCTATAGTGAATGCTCTCTCCTCAAAATTATCAGGACCGTCAGATTCATCCCAACGACTCTCATTGTTCTAAATTAGCTGTCACATACGGTTGTAACTGTATCCCCTTATATAAAAACGCGACTTTGGCGCCAAGATACACAATTCAATTGCTTTCCACTTCACTTCTTTTTAATCACATATGGACTTGAGCGTTAGAGTGCTACGTATTTTATAAATACCTTTCTCAGTGATCCACCGTACCAAAAACTTATCACCGTCGGAATTGCCTAAAGCCTCACTATCGAAGCTATCATTTTGGTTCGATCAAAATAGTGTATTACATCATGAAAAATAAATGTAATTTCTCTTGCGTCAATGGTGTGGTGTGGGTGGTCGGCATGGGTGTTGTGGTGTTCGTTGGGATTTGTGTAAGTGGTGTAAGGTATCAAGAAGATGTATGAGTGGATATGTGGACAATTGTACATATTCTCTATTTTATTTTATTTTTTTCACTACCGGTTGGTTTATAACGAGTGGAGATCGAACCTATGACTTATAACATACTATCCAACCCACTCACCACTAGACCAAACCTAGTGACTTATAGCTCATCAATTTTGATGTCACCGTTTAATATATTTTAAAGCCCGATTATTATTATTATTAGTTTAATTTACTTCACAAAAAATAGAGCCATACATTCAAACTTGATGATTTATTTATTTTTATTTATTTAAACAAGTTGTATATTATACACCTGAGCTAAAAGCGGGTGTAGATGCATTGGAAAACAATTGATGTTATTGAAAATTTTGGAATTGCATTTGACATGTTAACTTCAATTAATAATTGAAATATTTAACTGTCAATTTGTGCTTGAATCTAATACAGTATACTCTTAAATAAATGAATATCTTTTTATTTTAGTAAGATACAAAAAATTGTCGTAAGTATACATACTACTTGTTTTTTTAACTGCATCCTTTGCTTCCTTGTTTTTTTATAGATTACATTTGTATTTATTTATTTTAAGAAGAAAAAAAAAATGTAGAGAAAGAGTTACAGTTAACCGAAATTGCTTTCCATTTCTAGATTGTCACATAATTCACTTGTTTTTTAAAAATCTCTTTCGTATCTTTAAGCATTTTCCTTCATAAATTATTACATCACAACTCATAAATCAAATTATACTAGCTGAAGAGTAAAAATATCCAACCGAAATCATGAAAATTAGAAAAGAAAGATGACAATATAATAATAGTCTGATAGTTTTTTTTTTTTTTTTTTTTATAGAAATAAAAGTTTGTTTGAACAATATGATAAGAAATTAATATACAATAATAGAAAAAGTACTCACAAGTACCCAACGAATACCGGATACAGGTATTGTACCGAGTACAAGTAAGATACCGGGTACGGGTACTACATGAATTTTGTAGTACCCACGGTTAATAGCTTCATATGATAAAACCTGCTTCAAAACAGGGTTCACTAAATCCCCAGCAAAATCTCTTGCAACATTTGTTACTTAATGAGATTAGTTATTTATGGCGGATTTGAATATCATCGTATTCCTCAACAGCTTCTTTGATTGTCTCCAAAGTAGGAGAATTTGAAGGCTTTGTTGGAAAAATTATTGGTGCAGGAGCAACTTCCATCCAAGAACTTACATTTCTGATTCCCTTGGCCATTGTTAGCTTGTAGAATTAATTATCAAATCTTTGTAATTGAAAAAAATTCTCTCCTCCCCCTATGTCTAGAAAGAAGAGAGTCCTTGAATGAGAATCTAAGGGAGAAAGAATTAGGATGGTTTTGGAGAATTGTGATATGTTTCAATTAAGCTAGGCCTTTATGTTTATATATATATATATATATATATATATATATATATATATATATATATATATATATATATATATATATATATATATATATATATGTATAATTAAATTAGGAGAAGCTAAGAATAGGATGATCAAATCACGAATTAAAAGGAGAAAATATCTGAAGAAGAAGTATAATTAGAGGCAAATGTTTCACGTGTGAATAAGATCAAAAATGATTCTTGACATATTCTTAGGAACCTTTCATGAAAATTTAGTGTTTCCTAAAGTTGTGGGGCAAATAATTAAACCACATTCTGCATAATTCACGGTCTGCCGTTCAAGAGGCCCTACAACCATCTAAAAGAAAGGTCATTCCAACAAACTCCTCTTTTCATTATATATTTTAGGGGGCTGCTAACTTAGACCCAGTTGGGTCTAAGTTAGCAAGGTGCAACTTTTCAGTTGGACAAAAATACCCATTTTTTTAATTTTTGAAAGAATATAGCAACAGGGGCATTTCTGTAATTTACCCAACAGTACACGCGCCCCCACCTTCTTTTCCCACCCCCCAGGACACGTGGCAGCGTGTGATTGCACAAAATCCAAGCGCGTGCATCACACGCGCCGACAGACGCGCGTGGCTGCAGCCCACACGCGGAGAGAGAAACTTTTTAAAAAAGAAAGGCCACGTGTCAGCATATAATTGGCTGCGTTAATTTTTTTTTCATTTAATACTTTAAACTCAATTATTTCATTGTAAATTAATTTTTTATTTTTTTATTTTTATACCAAAATTCATATTTTTTTTTGTCTACAAATAGAGACTTGGTTCGTTTGATTTGGACACAGAAAAAAAAAACCCAATTTTTCACTACCTAAATCTCATTTTTCACTACCTTACATCAACTCACTTAAACCATTCTACTAGGAAAATGGTTTCAGAGTACAAATCTCTGAAACCATTCTACATGCTAAATGGTTTCAGAAGCAAATAACTAATAATCAACTTACTGAAATCATTCTACCAGCAAAATGGTTTCAGATTACAACTCTCTGAAACCATTGTACCAGATAAATGGTTTCAGAAGCAAAAACAATTAATAAATTACTCACTGAAACCATTCTACCAGTAAAATGGTTTCAGAATACAACTATGTGCAACCATTCCACAAGCTAAATGGTTTCAGAAGCAAATGACTAATAATCAACTTACTGAAACCATTCTACCAGCAAAATGGTTTCAGATTACAACTCTCTGAAACCATTGTACCAGATAAATGGTTTCAGAAGCAAACACAATTAATAAATTACTCACTGAAACCATTCTACCAGTAAAATGGTTTCAGAATACAACTATGTGCAACCATTCTACAAGCTAAATGGTTTCAGAAGCAAATGACTAAATCAACTTACTGAAACCATTCTACCAGCAAAATGGTTTCAGATTACAACTCTCTGAAACCATTGTACCAGATAAATGGTTTCAGAAGCAAACACAATTAATAAAATTACTCATTGAAACCATTCTACAAGTAAAATGGTTTCAGAATACAACTATGTGCAACCATTCTACCAGTAAAATAATTTCAGAAGCAAACATTAGTTTTTAATTACCGTTTTATCTCATTTAATTAACTAAAAATAGTTTCAGGTCTCCAAAAATTTCATAAAATACACCAAAAGTTCCAGAATATTATCTACTATTTTCCTGGTATAATGGTTTCAGTGAGTTGGTTGAGTGGTGCGTGTTAAATTACAACACACAAGTAACGTATTTAGTAGACAAAAAATGAGATTAAGGTAGTGAAAAATTGCGTTTTTTTTTCGGTGTCCAAATCAAACGAACCAAGTCTCTATTTGTAGATAAAAAAAAATTATGAATTTTGGTATAAAAATAAAAAAATAAAAAATTAATTTACAACGAAATAATTGAGTTCAAAGTATTAAATGAACAAAAATCACGCCCAGCCAACCATTGTGTGACACGTGTCCTACTTTTAAAAAGCAAATTTTTCTCTCTCCAGGTTGTAATCCAGTGTGGCGCAGGCGCTGGAATCTGATGGATCAGGATGATCTGGGTTGTCTGATTGATCAGACAGTCTTGATGAGATCAGATCTTGGCTGTCTGATGGAAATCAACGGTCTGTAACCATGGTCCTTCGGTACGCGCGCGACACTGGATCCGCGTCTATTAATGGGTATTTTGGGAAAAGAATGTGGGGGCGCGTGTATATGCTTGGTAAAATTACAGAAATGCCCAATAACTCTATTCTTTCAAAAATTAAAAGAATGGGTATTTTGGTCCAATTGAAAAGGTGCACCTTGCTAACTTAGACCTAACTAGGGTCTAAGTTAGAAAACCCCTATATTTTATTATTTTTACTGCACTTTTTTCTCTTCACCAACAAATATTTGCATTGTTCATTATTTCGGATACATGACTTATTAAATTTTTTGGTTTTTACGAAAATTCAAAAGATTTTTTATTTTTTTTATAGGCATCCAACATAATTGTTGGTTTGGCTCAAATTCTATTATTCGATTTTTTAAACATTTTTTATATTTTAAGTTAAAAATTAACAAGCAAGCCGACTTAGTTCAGTGGTAGAGCGTGTGGCTTTTAACCACGTGGTCGTGGGTTCGATCCCCACAGTCGGCGTTTCATTTTTTTCCTATTAAATACAGTTAGATTATTTGATAGTTTTAAAATTTTCAAAGCTAAAGCTTATTAGCAAAGTTACTTAAAAATAATTATGTTGTTTATTTTATAAGTATGTGGCAAATTTGTTCATGTATGGATACACGCCTACCAAGAGAATGTGATCCTTTGGTGTGATGAATACACGCCTGCATACATATAACTCGATGGCATAGTCAAGATAAGATATGTACACTATGTGAAAGGAAACCGTGAAAAATCATAAAGGTCACATAATGGTATATTGTGTCATGCACCAAAGTAGCGTGCAATGGTGGAAAGCTCAACAAGTGAGTTTCACCTTATCTAGTGCAAGGGAATGCACCAAAATACACTAATGCAATGTGATCTTCAGGTATGATGAATACACACCTGCATCTTACGATGTAATTGCATTTTGACTAGGGTAGAGCATCGGGCGGGCCCAAAATGGCTCACCGAGAAAATCTGAGGGTGCAAAATTCTGGCCTATAACCGACCATTTCAAGCTTCGGTTTTGTGGAGTGTCGGTTTATATGGATTACCGGTTGGTCAGTTCGGTTTATTCGGGCTAACACATTAATAAAAAAATAAAAAAAGACAAACATATAGAATAATAAAATATTTACACTTTAAGTTAACTTATTGTTATTTTTCGGTTTTGAAAAAATCAATTTAGAAAATAGCAATGAAGAAATTACCGATCGAGTCGCGGTTCGATACACTCTCTTTAAGACGTTTCACAGCACTACCCAAATTGTGCAAGGTAGACTATCAACCGTGAAGCCCCCAGGATAAAACAGTTAATTCAATAAATACCGTTATCTATTGCACTGTAGAAAACGGGAAGAAAAACACGTTCGATGGTTCAACGAACCAGTCTTATATTGATATACGAATATCAATTCGAAGTGGCAACAACCACTTTCTGAAACAACAAGAACGAAAATTTTAAGTAAGAAATTTTTCTGAGAGAGAAGATTTTTTTTGAACCAAGAAGCGTGAAGTAAGTTTTTGTGAGAACTGAAAGGCAGTATTTATAGTGCGAAGATTGAATTGGAAAGAAGGAATTTGAGGGAGCCTTTTGTGGCCAACAAAGCAAAACGTGGCCAAGAAAATCGGCCCACTCAGTTGCTGCATAACATGTACGAAAATTTGCAACACGGATGCACACTATAGCGTAAAATAATTATTAATTATTTTTCCACTTCTATGTATTAAAAAATTAATATATCACCAAACCCGGCCCGGCCCACTCTGGCCGGACGGCGGGCACATGATATTTAGCATGATGTGCCCCGTTTACAAAATTGGGCACCCCTTAGGGCGTACCCTAAGTAGTGACCTTCTTGTATATAAACACGGGTGTGGTTATGGTGCATAAGCCAAAACTTATGCAGAATGCATAAACTTGCTTCCTACACACAGCATATTTGCTTCCTACACCAAACGTTAGCCCAAGCCCAAAGGCAATTCATTACTCGCGCGCCCCCATATACTACCACATTACTTGCGCGCGCCCCATTTACTTAGCGCACCCCTCAGTTTCTTTTTCTTTTTCTCCTAGATTTCTTGTGAGCCCCCAATTTTTTTTCCTCCCCCAGATTTGTAGCGCGCACCCAATTTTTTTCCCTCCTCCAAACTTCTAGTGCACCCCCTCAAATTTCTAGCGCACCCCCCGTTTCCAATTAAATAATAACTTTTGTTCCTTTGAAGTATATATTATAATAATCCATTTTTAATTAATTTTCGTCATACACCCCCTCGAAGCCCAAAATAATAACCAATGGTTCATGTATATATAAAGCATACTTGTCAAACATACAATTTAATTTTAAGTTTTATCAATCATAATCACAATATAAATAAAATCTCATACATTAATTACATATATATATATATATATATATATATATATATATATATATATATATATATATATATTTGGATTTTTTTTCTTTACAATAAAAAAATGATCGAATTCAATATCTCATGCATACTATCCAAATTGTTCTCAACTAAACTAACCCTAATTGCTTTATATGATTTTTTGTTTTATGTAGCATGGTTTTGTAAAATGGTTATGTGATGTTTTACTTAATAACAATGGTTTCAGTGTATAACATCTTGACACTAATGCCCATATGAAACCATTTTACTAAAATAATGGTTTCAGTGTATAACGCTGTGAAACCATTTAACTAGACTAATGGTTTCAGTGTATAATATCTTGAAACCAAATAACAAGACTAATGGTTTCATTGTATAACGCTATGAAACCATTTAACTAGAATAATGGTTTCAGTGTATAACGCTATGAAACCTTTTAACTAGACTAATGGTTTCAGTGTATAACAGTATGAAACCAATTAACAAGACTAATGGTTTCAGCATATAACCAAAATAAACAAAATAAACGGTTGGAAAAGCTTCAAGACATGATTTGGAACATGAATCAATTCGAAACTTACTTAGTTTGCCTTTAAATCGAGCTAACCAAATAAGTTTTCTCTTAACTATTTTTGAACTTTGGGTATGCTTTTCTATTGGTTTTTCTTCGTGTTTCTTGGTATATTTCGATTTTCTGGAAGTGTTTGGAAGCTTTTGGATGAAAGAAATTAAAGGTTTATGGTGTTTGAATGACTTTCAATTTTTCACAAAAATGGTGAAAAAAAATAGTCTTGTTAAATGGTTTCAATATGTTATACATCGAAACCATTAGACTTTTAAATGATTTTCGTTTTGTTAACCCATTAATATTGTTAAACGGTTTCAGTTTTGTTAACCCATTAATATTGACTAATGTTATACACTGAAACTATTAGTCTTGTTAAATGGTTTCAATAAGTTATACACTGACACCATTAGTCTTGTTAAATAGTTTCAGTTTTGTTAACCCATTAATATTGACTAATGTTATACATTGAAACCATTAATCTTGTTAAATGGTTTCAATAAGTTATACACTGAAACCATTAGTCTTTTAAATGGTTTCCGTTTTGTTAACTCATTAATATTGTTAAACGGTTTCAGTTTTGTTAACCCATTAATATTGACTAATGTTATACACTGAAACCATTAGACTTGTTAAATGATTTCAATAAGTTATACACTGAAACCATTAGTCTTGTTAAATGGTTTCAATATGTTAATTCATTAATATTGACTATGAGGATAAAATAGATTTTTTGAATCCTTAAATTTCAACAACAAGAGATGCTTCTTGCCATGTTTCCCTGGACTCAAGTGCTTATAAAAGCACTTGTTCAAGTAGGCACTTATTTGATTAAGCTAAAAATAAAAACATAAAATTAAGCAAGTAGAGGGGGTGCAGAACGTAAGTCAAGGGGTGCAGAAAACAAATACAGAAGTCCAGGCCCAAGCCCAGTCCATTTTAAAAAAAAAAGTAGAAAGGAAGAAACGATTCAGTGCGGCGCCAGTCCATGGCGCGTGATACAGATCTCAGATGTCGGCCTTCTGATCCATCCGATGGCTAGGATTTAACAAATCAAAATAGATCTGAGCCTTTGGATCGTTTTATAATAATCTAACGGTCATGACTTAAAATTGGAGAGAGCCAATGACGCGTCGCCACGTCATCGTCTTCAACCTCCACCTTCTTCTTCCTCGTGAAGAACATGAAGGGAAGCCATGAAAGCTTCAAAAAACCTTCACGACCACAACAACAATACTAAATCTCAACCAAAAATTACAATTGGGTATACCATTTTACTCGAAATTTAACGCTGATCATAAATCCATGCTTAGATTTCACAGTGGAGGTATAGATTTTAAAAAACGATTCAATCTTTAAAACCTAAAAAAATTGAAAACACTTATTTGAGCGAAATAAGCAAAATAAACGGTTGGAAAAGCTTGAGGACATGATTTGGAACATGAATCAATTCGAAACTTACTTAGTTTGACTTTTAATTCGAAACTTACTTAGTTTGGGATTTTGAGATGATAACATGTGTCATCAAAATGTCTATGATCGGATGGTTGTGATTAACTTATGCACCGTACATAAGATTGACCTTATGCATATTAACTTGTGCCTATAAACACTACTAAAGTGAGTGTCCTAACCAATGTGAGACTCAATGTGATCTTTTTTCAAATTCACTCACACTCTAGTTCTACACTTATGTTTATTTCATACCAAGTTCTTCTACAAGTTGTTAACTTGTTCCAACACTTATTATTGAGCACCATCGAGAGATTAAATCAATGTAATGACAAAACATAATTTAACTTTGCAATAATACATTCTATCTTGAGTCTTGTGGATAAATAACTTTGTATTTCTTTTTTAAAAAAAGAAACGATGCTTCAATACTTATGATTAGACAAAAAAGACTCGTCATTTTACAACCTTGATCGAGTTCGGTTAACAACGTATTTAAATTTTCAAAACTGATCCCGGCCATGTTAACAGTTTTTTCCTAATTATTTGTCACCCGACAACCCGTACAAACCCGCCATACCCCCAACTTAATCTCCGTTATAATGGGTTCGGTTGGTTGCCATATTTTTGCTCACCCTTAATTTTGACTAGAGAAAAACAATCATAAATACATCAATGTTAATTTTAAGCATTCATTCTCTAGTATAATAAAAAAAGGGTCATGCTAACCAGTGCCCCCGGGGCACTAGTTAAGGATACTAAAAGGAGTCATTTTTGCATTGAAAAGAGCATTTTTTATACTTATAAAAAATAGATTACACAATTTTCAATACATTCATACTTTATTTAGCTCCTTAACCAGTGCCCCAGGGGCACTAGTTAGCATTTTCCATAAAAAAAAGGCTATGTTATTATTCTCTCCGTTGAGAGTTGTTTAGATCATGATGTAAAACAACCAAGTTTTCTTCAATACAAGTTAGATTGATAATAAGATTTCATTGTATATTCTTCCTAGCATACGACTTTGTATCACATTGATACTAACTCACTTTGTGTAACCTGCCCATTAGTGACAACAACTCTTCTCGAAACAAGTTAGTCATCTATTGTGATGCAGCAAATCTTGTTTGAAGCGAGAAATATATGATATGGTCCTTATCGTAGAAATTGTAACGGATTATTGAAGTCCTTCTAAGGATAGAAGGCAAGGCAAAGTCACTTTGTATAAGGTGGATTGGATTAAGTTACCAGTATAAAAATATCGTATTGTGTTTTCTTATGTACCTTCTTTGTTTATTGGTTTTATAACTGTTTTCGTGTGTTTTGTCATGAAAATAGTCAAGTCACGAAAATTTGTCAAAAATGGAAAACATGATTCAAACTCCATATTTCGTGTGTTTTGTCATGTACTTTCGGTCTCAACTTCTATTTTCCAATTTTTAAAAGCAAGCCGACTTTTCTCAGTGGTATAGCGTGTCGCTTTAAACCACGGGGTTGTGAGTTGATCCCCACAGGGGGCGTTGCATTCTTTTCCTATTAAAATTGAAGTTAAATGTAGTTAAATTATTTGATAATTTTAACATTTTTAGAGCTAAAGCTACTTAACAAGATTATTATTACTTTAATTAAAATAATCATGTTGTTTATTTTATAAGCAAGTTGGGTCAAACATACCTTAATATACATTACATACATAGAAATTCAAACAAACATCAGAATAATAATCAAGAGAAAATACCTCAAATAGCTGATATGGTGGAATGATGAAGACTTGTACGACGGGAATTTCATGGAATAGCTGAGATTGATTCTTTGGAATGTCATCGACATATGTGGGGTGATAAACGGTGGCTACCACATATTTCAGAAATTTCATTCTATGTATGCACAATTTTACTAAAATTGTGTATAGAATGTTGTTGTCATAAACAAACTATTTCAGAAAAAGATCATGCCGAATTGGAGATAATCAAATTTCGTTTTAATTACGTAAGAATAGACATACATATTCAAAGAAACAAAATGTGTAGTCAAATTTTCAAAAGCAAATTCAAAGATTTTTAATACACAAAAATTTGCAAAGAAAATGAAGTTTCGATTTCATAATAATTTCATAAACTACAAACCGGATGGATAAATTAGTAAAATTTTCAGTCTCAATAACATGCTGCAAATTCGATTATAATTGAAAACTCCATTGCATAAAAATAATAAAACAGATACAACATAAGCCAAAAACAAAATAACTAAAACAAAAATGAAATTAACACTATTCCAAAGGAATCTCAACATCACCATCATCAATCTCTTGTTGCAAATCCTTTGGATCTTTTCCATCAACAGTACAACCAACAGAAACACAAGTTCCAAGAATCTCCTTGACAGTACCACCAAGTTCCTTCGCCATTGATCTAGGCTTCATCACTTTCGCAATCTCAATAACATCATCAAGAGAGATATTTCCATTGTGTTTGATATTTTTCACCTTCTTCCGATCTCTCTCCGGCTCCTTCAATGCCTTGATAACAAGCGCCGCCGCAGAAGGAACCACTGACACCTTTGCTTGTCGATTCTGAACTGTGAGTTTCACAGTCACTCGAAGACCCTTCCAGTCCTTGGCGGTTTCTTTCGCAATGTCTCCTCCCTGATCTTCTTTGGGGAGAGACCGAGAGGTCCGATCTTTGGAGCGAGGGAACTGGCAGCGCCGACTTCTCCACCGGTTACTCGGACGAAGACTTCAACGACCTGTGATGGATCGAGCTTGGGAGGCATTGCTGGATGATGATGGAAGAGAACCTGATTTTTGCTCTGAATGAATGAATGAAACTAGGGTTTTGCGGTGGAGGAAATGGGATCAAGGAACAAATATAAACTAGGGTTTTGGTGCTTTCTTGGGTTATAGAGAGAATCATGGGCTTAGGAGATCCACGTGGGTCGAAGCCCAATTCTTGAGCCTGTTTATTATTATGGCAATGTTCATTGTTCACATTTTTTATAGTTTTTTTAATTAAAAAATATATAATTACTGAGTTGACAATTAAAAATAAATAAAAATTAAATTAATTTCGACGTGTACTGCCACGTCATGATTCATCCATGTCATATGTCCACTTGTTCATGCATGGGGTAACACAAAACTCGCATATTTTGCTGGGGTATAACCCTATTTACCCAAAATTAATTAAAAATATCGGTGTGTTGATTTTTTTTGTTGACAATACCAAAATTCATTTCATTAATCAAAATGTTCTTAATACAAGGAGGAATTATATCAAACAAACAATGACTAGACTCAAATATGTCGCCCTAGTTATAATATAATTAACTTTGAATAACATTTATGTATTCATACTAACATTCATGCATTCGTAAGGCTTAATTCACTTAATTCAACCTTCTTAGGAGTACTTTATTTTTTTTGGTAGAAAGGAGTACTTTATTTTATTTCCATACTCATAAAGGATGCAATTTTCACCTTTGACCGGTAAAATGAGATATGAATATATAGGGTGTTATATATATTTGAGTCAGAATCCGTACCAGGTGTCAATATCCATCCATTTCTATTAATCCAAAGGTTTACAATAGCTCCCTCAAACCAGCCCACTTGATCGTCTCTTTCTTTCCTAATACTGCACGAGTGATTTTTGGTCTTTCTGTTTATGTTACTGAATAATTTGTGACTATTCTTTCCCTGTCTCTCTGCCATCGAATAATCTCACGCGGATCAATTAATGGTTAAAGTGCATCAAATTGGGTCACTAGATATGTTTATCAGATGGCTAACTACAATAGTATCAAATGTACTCACAGTGTTATGGTAATTAGAGATTATGCCACACTTCAACATGAGAAGAATGTTATATACCTTGAGATTCCGCCACACTTTAACCACTTTTTGATTTTTTTAAAGTAAAATGATTAGAGTCCAAAATATAAATGACTACTCAGATTAATATATATGAAATGATATTTTAATATTATCTATTTAATTATTTTATTTTTTTTATACTAGTTATCCCTACAGAAGTGATAATTATGACTGCATTATGATCCGGGTGTAGTTTGCAGGTTTTGTTACAAATGTTTCTCTTTTTAGCAAAATTTGTGTTTTTACACACTCTCCGATTAAGTAGTAAGGAGTAAAATAGGAAGTGTGTAACACCCAAACCCATTTATTTATACATTTCTACCTTAATGAAATCTTTTTCAAAAATACGCGGCGGAAAATCAAAGTTTATTATTATTAAAGTCATGGTTCGAGCATTACACTCTTCAATCAAAATAATACTAATGTAATTAATTAGTAAAAATAGTGTTTATACAAATCTTTGAATCAAATAATGTATTTATTGATTATACAAAACAACCTAGACAATAGACTTTATATACAATATAAAACCCTTTCCCGTGTCACAATCAGAGCGGAGCTTCACCAAAGACTCGAACAACGAAACACACATAACCTGTAAAATCTGGACCCCCAACGGTCCAGCACATAACACATAAAAGAGAGTTAGACAACATACTCAAAATATAAGTGTAAGTAAATGGTACTTAAACACTTCTTCATAAAAACATGCATAATCATACATTATACATATACTTCATTTATCACATAATCAATCATCCACAAAATACACCAAACATATAGTTTCACGTCGTCTCGGACAATACCAAAACATCAACAAATACATTGTTCAGATTATGGTCATGACGGACCCTGCGTTGTTCATTTTATAGTCATGACGGACTCTGCTCCTCACATACGGATTAACAATCAACATTTACCAAGTATGTGTCAAACATCATTTATTATAAAATGCACACATAATCCCTAATGCAATCTAATGCTTCACATTCATGTTATGTCCTCTAGACACCTCTAATGCATGTGGTACCATCGTCTTTATCAGAGTATCTCACCTCCGATATCCTTCTTTATCAAACAAATATAGTTCGATATCCTTCTTTATTGGACAAGCCAATATCCCTAAATATTCATGATGCATGAACTCAAAACTCATGAATATATTCATCAACAATTTTGGCATATAGCCCATCAACAATAACGTGGAACACTATCCAACGTCCGTCTTTATTAAGATAATCAATACCTTAATATCCGTCTTTATCGAATAACATAATTCGATATACTTCTTTATTAGAATAACATAATCCTAATATCCTTCTTTATTAAGTTGATTAACACCTTAATATACTTCTTTGACATTTAAACAAACATCATCAACACAATCAACAACAATTATATTCCACACATATAATCAACAACTATCATCACAATACAATTAATCATGGTTATAAACACCTAATTGCATGTTAGGATACCTTAAATCCATGTTACAAGTGCCTAATTGCACTTAAAACAACTATCAAAAAGTTGCTGTCACAGTGCTGTTCGCTAAGCGAAGGCTTAGCGAAGGCTTAGCGAAGGCTTAGCGAAGCTGTTCGCTAAGCGAAGGCTTAGCGAAGCTCACCAGAGGATCACCTGCTCATGGCGAGCATGCAGCGAGCTGTTCGCCACACGTTCGCTAAGCGAAGGCCTAGCGAACGCCTCCTGTCAGGACAGTTCAAAACCTGCGTTTTCCACACCAATTCACCCAAAAATCCCATTTTTCATGTTATAAACCCCAAATAAGTTTATATTCAAGTGCAACAAGCATATCTAAACACAAAAGGACGGTTCATTTCACCGATCTACCATTTTTACTACGAAAAAGTAGAGATTTATCACTTTTACTCAAAACACTCAAGAACACAAAGTTCTTGAGTTTAATCTTTCAATAAACTCGTTTTTAACCATTAGATTCGTTCATACATCATGATAAGAGCATGTTAAACATGTTATGAACCTTAGAATTGATTTCCATTAAGAAAATCCATTCACAACTAAAACGAAAATGGGGTGGAGGAAGTTCAGGTGAGGAGAAATCGACATTCTCCCCTTCCTCGAGTCACCCACGAATATGAAATCTACTCTCTTACCTTGGATCGACGAACTCACGAAGATTGCTCCTCGAATCCCTCCTCCAAGCTCTTGCCCTAGCTCCTCTTGCTCTCCCTTCTCTTCTCAAGAACACAAAAGGAACATGAGAAATGAATTCTCTTCCTCACTATGCCCTTATGGGCGCCCCCTCACACTCACAAGGCCCATTGGGCCTCAAGCCCAATTGGCTTGGCCCAATAACGCGTTAACTCACTCTACTCGCTTAATAACTAAAGTACTCGATAAATAACCCTAGTTATTAACTTAATTAAAATGCCACGTTAAATAAAATATTTTAACACATAAAAATAATAATATGAAAATTGGGTCGTTACAAAGTGCAGGGGGTGCACGAGAAAGTTGGGGGCGTGAGAAGAAATTTTTCGTTTTCAAGGTATTTCATCACTCCAAAATACCCAGACAGGAGAAGGAGTAGGAGGTCCAGTGTTCAAGTCCTGACAAAGGAGAAAAAAGTTACTAACATACTAGAACTTCGACCTGTGCGGTGCACGGGTCTAATTAGCCTAATATGTAACAAAAAAATTGTAATATTATTGTAAGCAAATGATGCTGGTTTGATTCCCACTGTAGACAACTTTAATTTTTTTAAAAAATTTAAAACTGCAATAAAAAGAGAGGGAAAATGAGCGGAAAAAATATTAGCTTTAGGGTTAGCGTATCAGAATAAGCTTAGAATATATAAGAGAAAATTATAAATGCATTTAATATTAGATTAACATATTAGGATGACCCTGTAAAAAAAACATGTTAGATGACAAAATTACACTACATGTCATTTATCTTGTTTTTTTGTAACACTTTGATCCTTTATGTTTTTTTTTTTAACATTTTGATCCTTTATCTTTTATTTATAACACTTTAGTCCTTTATCTTTTTTATTTGTAACACTTTAGTCTTTTTTTTTTAACAATTTGGTCATAATCTTATTTATTTATGAAAAATAAAGGTCCTAAATGTTACAAATAAAAAATAATAAATGATCAAAATGTTACAAAAAAAAAGATAAAGGACCAAAATATTACAAAAAAAAAGATAAAGGACCAAATTATTACAAAAAATAAGATAAAGACCTGAAGTGTAATTTTGCTTATTAGGATTTTTAACTTTAATCACAATTGAAGCACATGCTCTAGTGATTGAAAAACTTTATTGCAAGCAAAGATACGGGTTCGATTTCCATTGTAGACAAATGATTTTTTTTTAATATAAAATTGTAATAAAAAGAAAGGAAAAGTGATTAAATTTAGGGTTAGTTTATGAGAATAAATTTAGAATATAAGAGATAATATTGACAAATTGGGTATTAAAAAAAAAAATAAACAAGGCCCAAACAATAAAATGAAAGTCATCTTCATCGTAATGTGGTAAATGAATTTTTTTTTTTCTTTTCAAGTAGCCTAGTAGATAAATCAACCTTAAACCTTAAAGGTGAATAAATAAAGTGTTCCGGTTTCGATTTCGAACTCCTGCACATATAGTGTCATGTCCGTGAGCGTAGCTCACTGTAGGATGAATGGTTTAACCAACCAAACACACAATAAGTCAAAAATGCAAGTACTTCTCCGTATTAATTAAGTAGTAATTAATTATCAAAGAAAAAAGAGGTTAGATCAACGAAATACATCGAGAAGCATGGTTGAATGTAACTGACTTTCGGGGGGAGTAAACAGAAGAAGCGAAGAAGAAGAATCAAAGGGAATGGTTGGAGTAAAAAGAAGATCAATTTTAGTGGGTTTGGCTTTTCTAATGTTTTTGGGTATTGCTGTATATTTCAGGCTTTGGGCTATGGATTACAACATTTCTATTGATGATACTGAGCTCATAAGGTTCATCTTTTTCACAATCTAATCTTTCATCTCATTTGGGGCAAAATGCAATTTTATTTATTTATTTGAATACTTCTTAATTTTCAAAATAATAAAGGAAAAATAATCTCTTATTTTGTTCATTATGAGTTTAATTTGTTCCTTCACTGGTTAGAATTAAGATCTTTGAGTTCCATATCTTTATACTGCTAAGAGAAAGTATAGTTTTGTGATTGATGGGATGCAATGCTGCAATTTTTATTTCAACTTATAATGATAGCCTTATAGCTTATGTAATTGAAGGTGTGCGCAGTGTTCGACATACAATGTTGTCAATCGTGGATCACAATAAATAGTTGTTTGTTATGCTATAGTTGCTATTAAACAATACTTTGTATTTTTTTTTTTACAAAAACAATACTTTGTATTAAATAGCGTATTGTGGAACAATAGCAATTTGTTTAAATTCTGGTACACTATGGTGTTATAGTGCCACTATAGCCTCAATTTGACAACACTAACAACTTGCGCGGTTATCCAATACTGATAGGC
This sequence comes from Trifolium pratense, assembly GCF_020283565.1. Classification (NCBI taxonomy): domain Eukaryota; kingdom Viridiplantae; phylum Streptophyta; class Magnoliopsida; order Fabales; family Fabaceae; genus Trifolium; species Trifolium pratense. The sequence continues at coordinate 44,107,551 of NC_060059.1, read as the reverse complement.
CACCGATACATATAGTTACACTCAATCACTTAATTTTCTTAAATTTTTGTTTCTTTTGCATCTTTTGATTCGAGATCGGGAATTAGTGTCTAGTGGTATCTTTATGGGTCGGGTTGATGTCTTCTCGGGTGGTCTGGACGCTGAGGAGTGTCTTTCTAAGAATGTGATTAGAAGTATACCTCTATTAGGTAGTGTTTGTTTTGGTATTTTCATTAGTGTCCCACTTATATACGACGCCTTTGTTTTTGTAGTTTCTCTTTTACCGGACTCTGTTTGTCTTGTGCAGAGACTTAGTTATTATTAATAATATATTTGGCGTTCAAAAAAAAAATTGAGCGGGTAAGCATTAGTGTTCTGTCCCATGTGTGTGTCCTGTGTCTGTGCTTTGTAGTTTATAGCATTATTGTTTTGCATCTTTAACTATAAATTGTAATGATGTTTGGTCCACTCAACTGTATCTAGGCGACAATTTGATATTGCTAATAGGGAGGCCATGGATGAATCTGCTGAGTGGAGGCTAAAGTACGATACAGAGGTAGATAGGGTGAATAAGTGCATCAAGGAACTTCAAGTGGTATGTATTCTCTTCTTAGGATTTTCACTTCCTACCTTCCAAATTGAATGATCAGAAAGGTTATACTATTGTGGTTTGTTGTACTTTCACACCTAGCCACCTTAAATTCGATCTGTTGGAAAGGGGTGTTATATATCTGCCCAAGATATAAATTGGTACTTTGTGAAATCATGAAATATAATTATAGAAATAGACATTTACATATTCAACCAATAAAAGAACAAGCTGTTCCATTTGTCCTTCCTGTTTAATCAATCTTGTTGTGGTAGTTTCAGGAGTCCTCTCGGAGAGCCAATGATGCTTCTGGTAATAACCATAAATTGGCAATATTACAAAAGGTATGTCTTTAAAACTTATCAATCGAACTTCATTCTGCCTCCTTATGATATTGTTTCTATTCATTCTCCAACTTTGTGAAACAAGGATAGACTTATTGAAGGATAACTACACTATGAACTACTAAGTTTATCAGACACACAATGCAGCACCAACTTATAATCAATCCCAAATTTGAAAAATCACATTTATTACCAAATTCGCCGATTTCATTTAAGTCAAATACTACAACTTTATGTATAAACTATTCTGGTTTTCTACCCTTTCGATTTGGGTTGTAATGACTTTTGGCTCTCTTTTGGTATGGATAGTTGTTTTTGTAAACATTACAAGTGTTATCCTTCAACCTTACAGGAGAATGCAATCTTACTTGAAAAGGTGGAAACATTAAAACGAGAGCTTGAAGAGGAAAAACAGAAGTGCAATTCACAACACATGAACTAATCATGAAATAATTGGCGCGGATTCGGATTGGATTACTTGTCACTCTGTTCTCAAGTGTTCCATTTTTAAGCTCAGATGTTTGAAAGATATTTGTGTTATACCAGTTTTCAACCATGGAAGAATTTTGACTGGATGGTTTGTGGTCTCAAATTTTCACCTTAATGACATTGGCATCCAGGGAAATACATGAGTTAGATTTACCATCCGTTTTTTTAATTCCAGGGATGTCTATTAGTTTACATTGTTTACCTTCTTTAAAAGAACAATTGTCCTCCAGGGATTGTATTGTAGGCTTCTATCTTGTTAATGCAGCTTATCTCTGGTAATATATATTCAGTTTTTTAAGACACTGTTATGATGCCATATAATGAAACCTGGAGCATGCAACATGTTTAGTATTTCGATATTATTTGTGGTCGATTAAAGGAAAGGACATGCATTCTTTCAAAGTCGAGAACCATGTGAAGTTCCAAATTGTAGGAGCAGGTTGGATGAATTTTCTATACATGTCAACCTCTGAACAAATGGCTTCTTCAGCACACCACTTGCTCACTTATTGTTCTCTTTAATTCAAATTCAGAGACCCTTCTCATTTTGTAGCGGCTTCTCTCTCTCTCTCTCTCTCTCTCTCTCTCTCTCTCTCTCTCTCTCTCTCTCTCTCTCTCTCTCTCATATTTCATTCTTTTTGTAATGCATCTTCTTTGCCTTTCCTCTCTTCCTTTTTTCCACTCACCCCACGCCTTCCTCTGTCCACTGCTCATGTCCATAGTTCATCTGCTTCCTCGTGTGCGCATGATTGTCTACTACTCATATGAAGGTGATCTAGAGAAGACAACCCTCGCCCGATTTGAATTTGAACCCATGAAGATCAACACCTTGAAACATAAGATCCTTCTCTGCATTTTCCACTTAAACAGTGGTTCGTTTCCTGCCAAATAGAAGAGTTTTGCGCACACAACAGCTTGTGTCGCAGGGGCTGCTCAGGGCTCACGTTGGTGTTTGTGCACGGTGGTGCTTGTGGAGGCACCAGTGAGAGGCTTCATTCTCTGTTTTATTTCCTTTTAACCTGTATTCCACCCCCTTTCGGCAGGGAACGCTGCAAGGAGGAAGGATTAATCAGCGTGGCCGCGGGTGTGTGATGTGAGCTGGAGCTGGAGCTGCTGTGTGATGCGTCTTTCCTGATTTGCGTCTTCTGTTGTTTTTTGGCTGCACTGTTTTTTCCTTTTTGATTTGGTTCTCTGACTTGCTTATTTAATATGGATTTATGAATGAAATACAAAATTTTACTACTTTTAGACATGAATGAAATACAAAATTTGACTACTTTTAGCATTTTGGTTTTCAAGGTGATCCCATACTTCTCGCTTCTCACTCAGGTATCACTTCATATATGTGTATAATCAGTTTTTTTTATTGGTTTATTTTATCAAAGGTTGCTTAACCTTATTTGCTTGAAGCTTTGGTGTAGTTGGCTTCTTAGCTTAAAATACTAAGATATATATATATATATATATATATATATATATATATATATATATATATATATATTATTCGGATCAATGTAATCAAGCTACACCAATGCAATTTACAGTAGATTATATCATGCATTTGACATAGGCACCTGGTGCACAATGAAATTTAAATGTTCTACAGGTTATAGATCTTTACAGTTCTATCTTCACTGATCTTTCTTATTGTATCTGACTATATTCTCTTTGAATTCCTAGTAGGATTTGCTTTCCCAACAGGATAATAAATTTTATGTGAATTCCCAAACTTTGGTTATCAATCATGGTACCATGTTAAAGATATTGGGATCTGAAGAACAATGCAAAACACAATAGCTGTATTTGTTTTTCTGGGAATTTATTGTGACTTTACATATCGTTGTAACTCCAAGGTTAGAGTGTGACTTTACACCATAGTTTTAGTAATTTACATTGCAGTTCCTGTTTCTTGAGTTTTGGGATATGCTATAAGAGTTGATGATTGTTGGCGTGGTTTACAAAATAGTAGTGCGTAGTCTTCCTGCGTTATGTAATTTTTTGTTTTTTTTTCCGACAGATGGATTAGCTGCTTTGACATATTTTGAAGGTTCTTTAGCCTTTGATGTATTTTCATGAATATATATGTATATGTACTAGGATTCATGTGGAGACTTCAAGGGATGCGAAGATTGGTTTGAATGTGTTTCATAGTTTTAGCAACCAATGGTTTGTAGATGGTAGATGTGCACTTCTCAAATTTATCTGCACTGCACTGTTTGATTAGTTTAAAGATCAGGTGTTATTTATTTTACTTACATATGAAATTTAATGAAATAGAGCCACTTGTAGGCTTCCTATTAAATGAGGCACTACAAAGATGTTCCAGGATTTGAGAGAAACATTGATATCATATTGATTATGGGTTGAAAGCAGGAATTGAACTCTAAGAATCAGTTTCATAGAGCCGCTGCAGTCGGATGGCAACTTACATGAACTTTTCTTTTGAAGTTTGTGTCTCCCTGTGGTGTTAGCCAATTCAAATGTCTTAGAAGCAGGAGAAGGAGAAGGACTGAAGGAGAGTAGAGAGAAGTTGATTTACACGCGAATGGAGGTGAGAGGATAATGAAGGAGCATATGGCGGCGTTGATGACCAAAAAGAGAGTTCCATGATCTTGGAAGAAATACCCCGTGATTATTTAGTGCATGTTTGGATTGACGGTAAATTTGGCGAAGTCATGGTGGCACCGTGATTTTGTGAAGCTTCTGTCAAAATGCCGTGATTTAAAATCGCTATCAATCCAAAATGCAGTTAACCTTTTTGTATTTGTTTCTTTTGCCACAATGCAGTATCACAGCTTATATATATCAACATAGTCTCTTTTTGGCTCAACCACTAGATCAAAACCTTGGAGTTACATTACATATGCATACCAAAGGACTTCATTTAGCCTCTGTCTCACTCTAACCTTTTCACTGCCTTCCTTCAACTTTTTGAGCCTTTTAAGAAACACTCTCCTTTTGGAACAAGTAGGATCACCATGAGCAACGAAACCAATGCAAGACACATTGTGATGTGATGCTTCAAAAAGTAACAGTGTAATTCATTCTCTGATCTGAATGACTGAATCATGCATGCTACATAACTCCACTTCCTTCAAATTCCTGCACTATATGGTCTCTATCCTGATCCTATAGTTGTTCCTTCAAATGACCTCCATGTATCAGTTTTGAGTAATTTGTTATTTTTCTATGTCAATGTTTACTTCTGATGGAGGATTAGTTTGCAGGGAAATTGTTAAAATATTCAGAGTTTTGTCTAATGTTGGTGTGGATGCTTAATCTATGTATGAAGTGTTTTGTCCCAATCTATGTGTCCTTCAAATTCGAACAAAAACTCTGGTTACTAATCAATGAAAATATTAAGATTTTATTTTGATAGAAAGAAACATTAAGATAATACTTCATCGGGTCTTTTTATGAGAGACATTTAATCTTTTTAGATTTTCTGAATAATTAATATAGTTGGTCTATAAAATATGCTAACATGTGTTATAAGACTATATATATATATATATATATATATATATATATATATATATATATATATATATATATATATATATATATATATATATATATATATATATATATATATATATATATATATATATATATGAACGGTTCGTATCCGAATTGCTCTGGAAAATTTCTATTCAGATAATACTTTTCGACATTATCACATACACATTTGTTAGTGATTTAAAACAATTTATAAGGATTTGGAGGCAAAAGCTAAGAGCCCTTTCCTACAAGCTAGTAGTACTTGCCTATGAAAATCCAGAACTATTATATCGGCTTTGTGTTTTATTAGTAGTTAGAATATTTTTATTAGTGTTATTAAGAGTCATAATAATATTGATTTATGAAATGAGTCGAAAATTGGTGGATTTTTTTCTTAGAAAATTCATAGATAAGATAGATCGAAATAATTCATCGATATATCAATATATCGATGACTTATTTCGATCTATTCATTCTACTTTTATATACTATATTTATTATATTATTTTACTTTCTATTAAATTCTATTTTTCTTTTGAATTATTATGATATCGATGAATATGAATTGAATGATAATTAGAATGTTGACATGTTCCGTAAAGGGACCCCTAATGAAATTAAGAATAAGGGGGCGAATCTCATTTTTTTGAAGGTATTTTGAGAAATAGATATTGATATCTAAACATAAATTTTTTGCATTAAACAATACAAAAACGTATAATTTTTTTAAAAAAATAAATGCATAAATCTAAAAGAAGTATTCCTATATTTGTAATAGAAAGGGAAAAGAAGGAAAAAAATTAGGACTAGGAGCTTCCTTTTTTTTTCCCCCTTTAATGGGGCTTAAAATCACATGATAGATATCAGATGTTGAAATTTTCTCATCTCACCCACTCACTTTCTCGCCTACTCCCCTAGCGCGCAAAAAAATTCGAAAAATACGTTCCGAACTGTTTTTCTAGTGTAAAATTTACACTATAAAAAATTCGGAAAACGTTTTCCGAATTGCTAGGGGGTAGGGGAGAAAGTGTGTGGGTGGGATGAGAAAATTTCTCAGATGTTGCGTTATGTTTATTTTGAGCTAGCCCAATACCTAACATGATCTTTACTGCATTGAAATGGAGGAAAAGCATTGTTAGTGAATAGTGTGTACCCCACTTGCTGTTTAGATAAGCCTACAAGAAATAAATGAAACAATTAAGTGTTCTTTTAGAGAATTTTTCATATAAGGGTGATTGGTGATGAAGTTGATAGGGAGAACGATGATTCGATTCTCACAACTGCGATCAGGAGGGGGCTAGAACTACTTGATGTCAAAACTAACCTCCGAGCCAGATTAGGTGGTCCAATGGGACGGGTCCTGATGGTGAAAAAAAGAGAAAAAGAAATTGCTAGCTAGTGCCCTGAGCTAGGGGCACCAGTTAAGGAATTAAATATGGTAAATATGTATTGGAACTTGTGTATTCTACATTTTTAAAAGTATAAATAATGCTTTAATGTAAAATATATTTTTTTTGACTTCTTAATTAACTAGTATATCCGAAACACTAGTTAGCACAACCTTTTTTATAAGTACACCGTTTGAATTCTAGAGCTAAACGTGCTTTTAGTTGCTCCAATTTTAAAATTCGAATAGGGAGAATTCTTAGATTGGTTGTTGTTCAATTGTTTTGCTCTCTTCTAAAAATATTGCCATGAATTCTTACTTTTCATCATTCTTTCTCCTCTCATGTCTTCTCTCAACTATTTCCTCTCTTCTCTCACATGCCGGTTTTAAAAGTTTGTGGGTAAACGATTGCATAGCCTTCGTTGATCAATATAAGATTCTCATAGTTATCCTTTGATGATGAGATGTGATAATCTTATATTGTTAGTCAGCGAGGTATTGTTGAGCCAAGATGATCGAAAATGTAATGATTGGTTAAACAAAAGATCCAAAGTCCCCTTTAGAACTACATCAATAACGTAGTTTCCCTGTGCCGAGTGGTTATTCTGTTACATTTGATAGTGTGACAAAATAGTTTCATCTATTCTCATCTACTCGTTAAATGTACAAATCTAGGTAGCCACATCATTTTTCCTAAAGGAAGTGTTAATAGCAAAATCTGAGATGGTCCCAACTGATGTAATTTTTAATGTAATTTTTGTCTAATGTTTGATGTAATGTTTTCTAATGTTTGATATAATTTTATTTCCTGTCGTAATAAACATATTTAATTGTAGTTTTGCTTTTTGATGTAATTTTGCTTTTATAAGACATTGGTTAAGATTCTATAATTCGAAACTCTCATGTTTGAAATTTAGAATCTGAAATTTCAAAAACAAGTTCTTAAACGTTTAGCTAACTCATGCTACGCCCTATATGACAGCTAATTCACAACAAATCGGTAGCTAACTCTGTTTTACTAGAGATTAGCTACGAATTAGCTACAAACTCCCTCGTAGCTAATCCCGTATTTTCTTGTAGTGTATCCATTTTTTAATGTCATTTTCGAAAATAACTTAGGTTGTTAATTTGTTTGTTTAGTATATTAATGTTAATAAAACAATTTTTTAATGTTGCGTTTAGAAATTGACGTATCCTTGACTATATCGTACCAAGCAAAGACACCCCATGATGTCTCATTTATTTAAGTGTCTTCTTGTTTAATTTTCTTGATAGAAAACCATGCCATATTTGGTGGAAACTGGGTCCTGAAAACAAAGTAATCGAAACTGAAAGCAATGGTGCTTCGGAAACAGTTCTTGTCACCTCTCCCCTTCATTCTTTGCTCTGTCATTGACTATTCATTGGTGTATTGATTTGCTCCCGATTAATTTCTTTTGGGTAACCAATTTTACTGATGAATAATTTCAAAAAGCCCGCAATCATATTGTTAAGAAGTCCACATCAGTCACAAAATGGTTTGAATATGTGTTTATAAGGAAAAGACAATCATCACTTTACAATCCAGTTTTGTAGGGTTGAGTTCATCAGCGGACCTAGGGGTGGGTTGAGGTGGGTCACGGCCCACCCCCATCCCAAAAAAATAATTTTTTATATGTAGAGTATTAATTTAAAAGTATTATTAATGATTTTAAGTCACCCAATATATATATATATATATATATATATATATATATATATATATATATATATATATATATATATATTTTAAAAATATTAATGTAAATATTAATTTGGATTTTATTATCGATGATTATAATAACTCGGTATACATATTAGTTCAAGTATTAGTGTAAATATTAGTTCATAATTAATTGAATTTATAATATTAGATAAAATTAGCAATTGAACTAGCATATATAAATATCAAATGACATAAAAAAATGGTTAATTAATATTTAATATTTTAAGTCCCATATTTTCACATTTGTCCAAACTTTAGTCTTATCTCATTTTTATTTTCTTTTTTTCCGTAAAAATAGCAAATTTTAATGCAAAAAAAATGTGAATTTTGGTCTTAAATTTGATATTTCATCTTTAAATTTAATGTTTGAGACAATAAATTACCGTTATGGCAAAAAATCACAATTTTTAGAGTAAAAATATAGACTTTTGGTACCAAAATTGTAACATATGAAAATAGAGGGACAAAAAAATTCAATTTGAAAATAGATTGACTATTTTTCGGTCCACCCACAATATTTTTTCTGGTTCCGCTACTGGTTGAGTTAGACTCAATACTCAATTCTAAGATAATATCGAAGTCTCTCCACGATTCGTTGGACTGTATACTATCAAGTGCGAGATGACGTCAATTCTAAGACATACAATGGACACACCCTAAAAAGCCTGCAATCAGCAGTAGCAGGGATATGTGGATCGCGCCAGATCATACCGTCTCAACCATAAGCTAACCCACGTTCCCAGGACAGGTGTCCAAGAGAGAAGGTCTAGGTTATCCTAAACAATAAACACCTCTTACATTCAATTCCTACTTATTGTTGGAGTGTGCAAGTATCACCTTTCCTTTACAACGAGGTTCAATCAACAACCCCTCATGTCTAGAGAGGATCCTAACCCATTAGAAGAACAAGACCACGCTAAATAAAAAGGATTATCACTTTATTTATGAAACGAGATGATAATATAGATTTGGTGTTTATATGTAAATATAGTTGTAGTTATTATATATAATTAAGCCAGCGAGGAGATATAGTTGTTATTTGTTAATACTCCCTCCGGTCCTTTTTATAAGGAACAATTTGGAAAAAACACACCGACCAAGGAACCTTCTCTTTCTTATTAAAAATTCTAAAATTTTACGTTATATTCCAAAACTAACCTTGGTATATTAATTTATCCTTGTCTATTTTATCTATTGTAATATAGGGAATATGTCACTCTAATTAATGCATAACTTTGGAATTGGTTAATTTGATACAATTTAATAAGGGTATAAATGGAATTGTAACAATAAATTTAATGATTGTTTCTTATAAAAAGGACCAAATATTTTTTCCAAATTGTTCCTTATAAAAAGGACCGGAGGGAGTACGATTTTAAGTCACACATAATCCAACTCAAGATCCGATCAATTATGGGGATCCTCATGTTTCGGATTCTGTCTCAAGTAACATATAAATGCTTGAACATGGAACTGATGGAAGCTTCAAACTTGCATGCTTTGGCGATTCATTTGCAAAAATATTTCAACACTCATTTAAAAATAGTTTAGGTCCTACTACTCTCTAGCCAAGGTCCAAATAGAACAGTTTGTCTACAATCTTATGGTCGTAAGATATTAGACTATCTTTGAAGAATTGCGATTAATTTATTTATAAAAAAAAAAAAATCAATAAACATTTGTCACAAAAATAATTTTAAAGTAATAACCACAAACTATTTTTTACTTCACTTACATTGGTTGTTAAATAAACTACTCTCAATTCTTTTAGAGTATCGCTTCAAAAAAAAAAAATCTTTAAGAGTATAATCCTAGAATTAATTCCTCAATTCTTTACCTGTACGTAAATTAGATGTCGTAGCATGCAACAATATAAAATCAATATATTATGTGCTCGTTTGTTTTGGCAAAAATAATTTTTATAGTGTATTATATTTTCGTTAAAAAAATTTAACAAATAATTTTTTTATAGAAGCTTAAAATGAAAAATTGTTTAATGATCTCTTAAAAATGTTGTTCATTTCATCATTTTGTTATAAATTTTTATGAATTATAAAATTTCAAAAAAATCTCTAAAAAAAAAGCTATTTAAAATAACTTTTAGTAAAAGTTATTTAATTATCAAGTCGAAAAAAATCTTGGAGTCGGATGTTGGAATATTTTACAATATTCCAATAATATTATGTGGGCAAATATCTTTATATAATTATATTAGCTATTTATCAATTAGGAGCCTTAATTGATTAAGTGATCAAATAAAGTTAAAAGGCTAATTAGATTTCTATTTAGAATTAATTAAGTCATTAATTAATTGGATATGGGCTCAATATGAGTGGATGTCAGGATGGCCCATTTCGGAATAATGGGAACCCTAATTGGTCATCACACTATATATAGGCTATGGTCCCCAATATACCGGACACACTGCATATTGACTCTTCTCCCCATCTGAAGAGTCCTAAAGGCATAAGGAGTCCTGGTTGAGGAAGAACCACAAGCCAACGGGTGTTCGTCATCCGATTCTGTTTCAGGTCAGTTCATATAATCCTTGATAAATCAACATGTCGTAGATCCTGTTTTATATACATGCTCATATGTTTATTTGGCTTCCGCACTAAAGTAAGATTATGGATTTAATCTTTATTGTTGAGCATGTTTTATACGATGAATTAGTAAATTAATTCTAACAAGTGGTATCAGAGCAGGTCTTCAATGTTTGATTTATTAAAATTAAAAATTATTTTTGCTAGTAGTTTATCGCAATATATTTTGTGTGCATTCGGTGATCGATTGAAAATATGTCGTTCGATAAAGATTTGGAATTTTATTCTGGTTCATGAAGTGATCGTGATATTGGATAAAATATTTTTCTTTCAATGTTAGCTTTTCCGTTTCGTTGACCGCTGACATATATGGGTTATGCACATATATTTATTTGCTACGGACATTTAAAATTGATTTGCAGGAAGTAACATAAAGTTTAATTGATGTCTATCAATTGGTTAAACTTCCTAAAGCTTGTTTTTATAAACTACTAGAACAATTGCAGGCTTATTTAAATTTTGGATTTGGCGTTTGTTTGTTACGGTGTGCATATATATTGTAACTTAAGTTTTCTTTTCATGCTTGCTAAACATAAGAATCGCTGCGTTAGCGATGGTTGGCATATTGTTTTCTTCGTTTGTGCTTCAATTGGCTATTGAAGAAATAAAGTTAGAATTTGTTTGTACCATACACGATTGTTTGGCAATTTTATTTTTATTTAATTTGGGAGTTATAATAAATAAAAATAAAATTACTTTTGAATCATGATTGATATTTGGGAGTTATAATATCAGGATAAAATCACTTTTGTAAAGGCTATGATTTGGTTTTCCTTATTTATAAAGTTTGATTATTTTCTAAAAATAAGGATAAGGATTTAGATTTGTTTTTGGTGATTCAGTTTTGAAATCAAATCTCTCAGATGATTCAGTTTGTCGCCTAAAATAGGGCATTGTACTTAGATTTGGAATTATATAATTGATTCACAAATTATTTTTGTACCTAAAAGATTGTTTTGAGATATAAGTCAACCACATCTTCTATATTTGGTTTTGTTCTCATATACAGTTATGTTTTCAGTTAATCAGCCAAGTCTCTCTCATTTAATTAAATTATGATAAAAAAACTTTACGGTTAAAATTAAATTTCAGCTGTGTTGAATATTGAAATTATGGTTTGGTACAAAGGTTTTAGAGACTCGGTTGATATGAAATTTTGAGAAATAAGGCATATGAAGATTTGGTAAATATATATTTGGGTATTATAGAAAGTAATAAGGATTCTCAAAATATTTTAATCAAATTTGGTGTGTACGGAAATTAAAGTTTTGATTCTTTAATATTTTTTTTGGGAAATATTGATTCTATAATTATTTGTTTAATTACAGATATATAAAGTTTTTGGTTTCCTTCTATTTTGGAAAATACAGTTATAGAATTCTATTTATTTATTTAAAGAATCATTGAGTACATGTGAATCAATTGTGGCATGAATATTCTTTGGTATGTATAAAGATTTAATTTAATTTTAAATTAAATATTTGATTTATAGCATGATTATGATGTTTGAGTTTATTGTTATAAGTTTCTACAATAATTTTCTTTTATCATGCTCTTTGGATATATTTCATGCTAATTTAGATTGCTTGTGAGTTTGTTCTCACACTAAGGGATGTCTTTTAATCTTGTGATTATCAGGTGACATCATAAGGAAAATGCCTACATTTTGTGGGTAGTGCCTTGTAAATTTAAGACTTTTCTCATTTGATTTAATAAATTGTCAGGTGATTTTGACTGTCTTGGTTGAAACAACAAGTTGCAAAAGTAACCTCTGTTGCGTAGATTTGATTCAGTTAGAATCACATAAGGATGTATAAAATTATTCATGCAAACTAGTTTGGTCTACCAAAAGGTAGACACAGTTCGGCCGAATAATTACATACATATATATTCAATTTATTAAATTGTCTAGTAATTTTGATTGAGTTGGTTGAAACAAAAAAAAAAAAAAAAGTTGCCTAAAGCAACCTCCGGTGCGTAGACTATATTCAATTGAAATTATGAAAGATTTAGTATGAGATTATTCATGCGAGCTGTTACAGTCGGCCAAAAGGAAGACGTGCAGTTTGGCCGAATAATATACATACTTGTGATGGTAAATGTGTAGTAATTATTAAGTTTATCCATGTGGGTGATGGTTGGTGTCAAAGACGCACATTATCTGACAGGACTTATTACCAGCATTTGATCATTACGTTGAGAGTACCGTTTGCAGTTAATTCTTACAATCAAAGATTGAGGATTGATGGTGCGTTTGGTATCTTGTTTGTCTTATAATTTACAAATAAAGAAGTGCACGTCTCTATATTAATTAATTGACGTGCCTAATAAAGTCGTGTTAGTGTAGATCCATACAAGTATTTAGTGAATTGCATTCACACATATAATGGTAAACATGTGACGATTATAAGAATTTATTATTTTTTTTAATATTGATCGTCAGTGTTTGATCATTGTCATGAAATACTACTAGCAATTGATGTTATTTTTTAAGGGCTTGACATCAATGGTGCATTAGGTATTTTGGTGAGTAATTATTTGGTTCTCTATAAACTAATATAGTTTATGTATCTGCAAAATCATGTTAGAATTTTAAGAACTTCTTAAAATTCTAGCGCTTAGAAATAAAGGAAGAACATTGTGTTCTTGGATCTAAACTTATGTTAAGATGGAGAAACTCAAATTCTCTCACTATTCGGTAACTTTAAAGTGAGACTCAAGTTTACAAAGTGAGTATACTCCAAATCACATAAGTCATATGGTCATAAAGTTTTGAGTTGCAGAAATATTTGAGGTGTTATTTGAGATGACATAATTTTTGTCATGTTTTTTTTTTTGCTTAAATTAAAGTGCTTCTAAAGCAATAAGGCGAAAAGTAATCTCTTATTGGAGAGATACTATTTCATTCAGATTATTAAGCAGAAAAAAAATATTATGAGCACATTATGTAAATTAATCTTGCTAAAGCGTTGTGGTTTCGACAATCAAGTAACTTGGTCGAAAATTTAGCATTTAGTATTTTATTTGCACAATTAGTCTTATAACTATTAAAGTTAGAAATGATTCTTTAATAGAACATTTCATAAAGTGTGCCATGAAGAAAATATTGAATCAAGAGAAAATAATACAGTGCTCATTATGTAAATACCTCAGAGGATAAAGGCAAATAAAGAACAATAAGAAATTATGATCTAAACTGACAAATTTTCAATGATGTTGAAAGACACATCAATCTAGTGGGGAAATAAGTCGGTGAAGAAACATGATTTTCAACTATTTGTTAGATTGTTGTTACTTTGTATTCAAAAGGCAATTTGGTGAATCATCATGTGAATTAAGTTTTGTTTTAATATTATAAATTCTTTATTATTATTTTAAATTAGAGATTCAATTTGTCTTTTAAATAAAAATACTATTATAGTCAATTCAGTTATGACTTGTGACAATCTAGAATTGTTGGAAATTTTGAGAAATATAAACTTTTGGCCCCATGTTAATGGATATTATGAGACAGAAATTGCAAAGTCTCTTGAAGATATTGAGTTTGGGGGAGAGATATGGTAAAAGAACAAAATTGAGTGAGGAAGAATTGGTTCTAAATCAATTCATATAGCTACTATTTATATAGTAAATTTGGATCCTCATAAGGACATTAGTGTTCTTTCTCTCAATTAAGTTAAGAGATTAATTCATGAAGATCAAACTCAATACCTTCAAGAATTCATGTTCGTTTTGTTTTGAAAACTCTATTAGGACAGTCACGACACTTGTTACTTATTATAGTTTTTGGAACTAAATAAGATGGATATCAAGATAGTGTTCCTTGATGGCAACATAAAGAAACACAATAAAGTGCAATCAGATGAAACTTTATGTCAATAGACACAAAGTAGATAATGTGCAAACAAAAGAAATCCATTTATTTGTTAAGAAAATTGTCTCTTATTGATACCACAAAAGTCTCATAAAGTGATTGTCTCATTTAGTTTTGAGATGTATATTATGGAGAGTTGTGGATTATACAGGTTCAGTGGGAGTATGTTTATATTTTAAATTTAATGTGTCGAATTTATTTTATTTAGTCAACAATAATATATGATTGTTGTGTAAAATCAAGAAATCACTAACAAAAGTTTAGTGACAAAAAATCTTGGGCACATCTCTTTTGTATTAGGCATTTCGATACTTAGAAATTATTCTCAATGTATCATTTGGGTATAACAAAAGAGTCGTATCAATAAAGTTGAAAGTAAATTCGACATGAAAGTCAATAAACTAAGGAATTGCCTTAATCATAAAGGGAGACTGTCTAGTCTCAATCATTGTCCAAAAGAAAATTTGGAAATTTAGAAAATAAAGTATTTTCCCATATGCTTTAGCATTGAGAAACTTATGTATGATCTGACTTATACGCATCCGGAAATAGTGTATACGATAAGATCATTTGGCAGGTACTTGAGCAATTCAAAATTTGAATTGTTAAAATGAGGCAACCATAAAGATTCTTATAGAGAACAATAATTTGTGCTCACATATCGGAGATCTAACAATTTGGAGATCATCAGGATGTTTGACTCTGATCCTTTTGGATGTCTATATATAATGGACATTTTAACTCAAGAACTGACTGTAAGTATTTATGTCACTTGGTTGCATAAAGTAAAAGTTTTTGAAAGACAACTCAAGTTATATTGTGACATAAGCCAGTCGGATAATGTTTCAACAACTATTTTATAAAGTTTGTCGACTTATTAGTTGTTGTTGAATGATAGAACATATAGAGATAAAGTTTATGCTAGCTAACTCACTAATCAAAGACGTGACACCTAAGGTCTTTCATATTATTTTTGTCAATAAGGATGTCTTGGATTAGTGGGAGTCTCTAATTTGTTATGTTCTAACTTTGGTTTTGATACTGATACAGATTTTGTTAAGGTTTTCTGCAGAAATAAAGTTTGAGGTTATTATTATTATAACCGGTTCTGTATCTTTTGTGCAAATATTGAATTTGCAAACTTCAGTTTGATCTCACTAAAGTTTTCAGTTGGACCAGTTGGAAATAGGCATGATTTAGAGATCACATTGCATGAAATTTCCATGCCACTCATCCATATCAGATCTATGTCGTCAAGTACATTGATGTGGTGGTCGTCGGGGTTCCGTCACGTTATACGTCAGTGACGACAGCCGCGGTGGTCCCATTATTGGTGTATGAGATGGACCAGATTGTAAAGTTGAAATCTAAAGATAAATAGCATTCGGATGCGCGCCTAAGGAACAATGATATAATTATAACGATATGTAGCCCAAGTGGGAGATTGTTGGAATATTTTACAATATTCCAATAATATTATGTGGGCAAATATCTTTATATAATTATATTAGCTATTTATCAATTAGGAGCCTTAATTGATTAAGTGATCAAATAAAGTTAAAAGGCTAATTAGATTTCTATTTAGAATTAATTAAGTCATTAATTAATTGGATATGGGCTCAATATGAGTGGATGTCAGGATGGCCCATTTCGGAATAATGGGAACCCTAATTGGTCATCACACTATATATAGGCTATGGTCCCCAATATACCGGACACACTGCATATTGACTCTTCTCCCCATCTGAAGAGTCCTAAAGGCATAAGGAGTCCTGGTTGAGGAAGAACCACAAGCCAACGGGTGTTCGTCATCCGATTCTGTTTCAGGTCAGTTCATATAATCCTTGATAAATCAACATGTCGTAGATCCTGTTTTATATACATGTTCATATGTTTATTTGGCTTCCGCACTAAAGTAAGATTATGGATTTAATCTTTATTGTTGAGCATGTTTTATACGATGAATTAGTAAATTAATTCTAACATCGGATTCCATAATTACAACCTAACCAAGATCCTAAACCAAATGAAGGACTATCTAAATATCTGAGAGTTCTACTGGCAAATAATACGAAAAATCATATAACCTGTTTTGGACCAGCCAACCCATTTATCCAAATGTTACCAAGCATAGGACAAGGGACTCATTCTCAAGATATTTGTGACGCATTCCATTCACATGGAGGATCAAAGACAAAACAATTATGCACGTATTCCACTATGTATGCAGACATGCATATTCATCCTTAAGGTAGAACATTCTTACCCAATTTAGCACTTTCTTTAAGCTTAAACAAATAGTGACTTCAGCGTTGGAGTGCTAATATTTTTGCAGGTATCTTTCCCCTTGATACTTGAAGCCCAAGTCACACCTCGATACAATCTAATTTAATCAATCACACTGGAAGCATATCCTGTTATGAACGTTAACGCGTGGTTCCTAACCAAAATCCATTCTCATCTCTCATAAGATCTCTATAACATGCATTCCTTGGGTTACCTAAAGAGTCATCCATATTAATTAACCTTAATATAATCATCAGGAGGGGATGCCAATATCTCACTTGTCTAAGTACATGATGATTCACATATTGATGACCAAAAGCGTTAACTATGGAAGAATGATAGAAACAATGCTATTTTTTTGGGTATCCTTTTTGGTATTTTGAAATATCAATTCATTCCTATTCCTTTCATATATCTCATAACAATGTAAAAAAAAGAGAGGCTTTGATCGCCTGAAAGCATAATGCATGAACCAAAGTTGATAGTCATATATAAAAGAATCAAGCGGATTTTATGAACTAAAATGGAGATAAATTGAGTTTTGGAGTTTAGGGTCAAGACAATAGATTATTCATCAATAACATTCAAGTTAATAGCAAAAATTGAATCTGACATTTTTAAAAGATATAAGTCAACTCTTTATCAATTTGGCCAAACTTCATTCCCATGCAAATATATTTAGTGCTAGATTATTCATCAATAGTTAGTAGCAAAATTTGAATTGATATTTTTAATAAATATAAGTCAACTCTCTATCAAGTTGGCCAAACTTCATTTCCATGCAAATATATTAGTGCTAGAAGATCCACTCACATATATATCATATAATTAATTTTACAGTCACCACCATTAATACTTCTCAAAGGCTCTCTCATTTACTAGTATACTCCCCTCCATTCCAAAATATAAGAATTCATTGACGATGACACGTATGTCCATACATAATTTGATTACGAATTTTTATACTCTTAGAAAAATACGGTCAAAACAAAACATATAGATAATGCATTTAGTCAAAATATGTACTCCCTCCGTCTTAATTTGATTGACACAGTTGACTGTTTCACGCATGCCGATGCATAACTTTGACGATTAATATTTTTAATTGTAAATATTTGATACTTTGACAATACTCATTGAGACGAATTAAACATCTTATATGCTAATATTTATTTTTGTTTATTAGTAGAAAAATAAGGTTAAAACAATATGCATGTGGGAATAGTGCACAACAGTCAACTGTGTCAATCAAATTGAGACGAAGGGAGTAATATATATCGGATATCTCTCTATCCGTGCTTTAACATTTAAGTTAGTAGTATTAAAGAGGAACATAGTACTGTCATTGCAAGTTTGCACAAAATAATAGTATTCAAAGTTCAAACTACCGATGAAATTAACGGTGGCAACAAGAAAACAGCCCGGTCGCCAACACGCCGTAACACTTGCGTAAACTCACCGTTGATGGCGTCACCCACACGTGAGATTACTATTGTCATTTTTCTCTCCTTTTATTTTATTTTTGTCTGTTTCTTTTATTTTCCATTTGCCTTTACTTTAACATCCATGCATGACCCCACGTTCTCACGTGTGGCTAGTTTATTTAACATCCATGCATGACCGTCAAAAAAAATATCTTAATGTAAAAGAAAATTTACTATTTAAATACATTCAATAATTAATGTATTTAATTTATATTATATATATATATATATTGGTGGCGTCTAAGGTGAGGGCTCTATCAAGTCCCTCACCGGTGAGGCATTTAAAAAATACCGTTGGATTTAATGGATGGTTCAGATTTCTTGAAATAATAATAAGAACATGTACATATTTTCACACACAATTTTGTCCTCGTTTCTTCCATTTTTACACTTTTTTTTTATTCTTTCTCTTTTGACAAAATTTCCTCCATTTTTATTACACCGTAACCTTTCTCCTTTCCTATTACACGGCTAGAAACTCCCATTTTCATTACTCGTCCAACTTTTGTCAATGAAACTTCAAGAACAAACACATGTGTCACTACCATAAAGTTCTAGTCATAACAGCAACACAAGGCTAAAGACCTCAATTTCGATTGTTCTTACTATGACAACATTGTTGTTATCGTTGTCCTCTTTGATCAAAAGGCCCCATTACAAATTTTGCTATAAATTAGGAAGACCCATCAAACCCTTTTTAATTTGTGGTGACACAAAAAAAGGAATTTAATGTGTAGAGATAAATAATGAAGAAGATGGAAAAGGTAGAGAGTGGGAAATTAGCAGTAGCAGAGAAGAGAAGATGGAAATGACGGGGTGGGAGTGGGGGGGGGGGGTGAGAAATTGCAGAACTGATAGTGGGAGATGTGAGACAAAGATCGTGTGTGAGAAGAGACAAGTGTTCTCAATTTTATTTCTAATAAATCTAAACCATTCATTAAATCTAACGGTATTTTTTAAATGCCTCACCGGTGAGGGACTTGATAGAGCCCTCACCTTAGACGCCACCATATATATTAGTTATTCAATATTTTTTCCGATCCTTAATATAAGAAAAATTTTATTTTTTAAATTCATTGAGAATCTAATGTATCTAGCCTATAATATGGACTAGATACATTAGATTCTCAATAAATCTAAAAAGTAAAGCCTCTCTTGTATTAAGGACTTGAGGGAGCAATAAATAAACTTTCTTTTATATTAAAGATTAGATGAAATATTTTTTTTTAGTCAAGTAAGTTTATTTACTACTTCCTCCGATACTTTTTACAAGAAATTGTTAACTTTTTCAATTAATTAAATAATTAATATATTTGATCTATAATATAGAGCAGATACATTAATAAACTTAAAAAGTCAATCGTTTCTTATAAAAAAGAGCAGAAAAATATATTACTATTATAATACAATTACAATATTTGTTCGAAACACATATAAATTATAAATGTAATAATTAATGTGTCACAATTTATTAACTAAACACTAAATAAAAGTGTTGGTTGTCACTTCATCTACAAACAAAAAAATACTACAAATTATTATATATGTTCAAACTTATAGACATACAAATTGTGATTGTTCAAAACTATGATTAATCGTGATTATATATGACAGCTTGTTATATTCGAATATTTATTTGTTAACTATAAATTTCAGTTTTTTCTATAAAAAAACAACTATAAATATCATTTTATTTTTTGTAAATTAGTGTATCCTTCTTGTGTAATTGCAGACTAATTTCATGATGTAATTACCTGAAATCTAAAATATGTTTAAAAGTTGACCTCTCTCAACTATTAAATGATTCCAAAAATCTATTACTTGTATCACATTTTGCTGGTTAAATTTAATTTAACCATCTACTAATTATTATAATCAATCGTGTTGTTGTTGTTGTAGTCAATTAAGAATGTGTCCTCTGCTTTCCAGCTCTTCCTTTCTTCTTACTATAAAGTAGTTTGTTTAATGTTAATAGTAGTAATATTTTATGGGTGTCACGCTCCGAATCTAACATTATTTGACTTTGTGTTTGACAACTACTCTAGTTTTGCAATCCCGATAACCCCTAATACTATAATTTTGTCACACACATTAACTAGTATAACTATATTAAATTAAACTTCCCCATACTTTGCGCCATCAGCATGAGACTTATGTTTGGTTGAATTTTCCTGTTTTGAATTTTAGGTATGGAGAATTCCATGCTTGACGAACCATGTTTCATGACTTGTTCCTCGTTGTGTTGTTTTTGTTGTTGTTTCATGCCAATGTCTTCCATGTGGCACATTATTATTAGCTTCAAGTCATGGCTCGTGATGTGTTTAAATATGTATGTATGTTGCCGTGTGAAACATATGATACTTGACTATGCATGATGTCAACTTCACACATGTTTCTCCCCTTTTATTAGACTTTTTTGTTCTTGTGAATAGTATATATCCGCACGTAATTATAGAGATTAATTTATTGAATTTAAGTATGATATATACTAAAAAAACGATAAAGCTCTTTCTCATGAAATTTATACATTCTTAGGATTGAATATTCGAAACTCAAAACATCTTATTAAGCTGAAAAGAGACACAAACTATTTCATCTAAATACTTTTAGTTGGGAGTTGGATTTAATGCAGCTACCGCATGCACGCAGTAACTGGTTTTGGCCGTCCGATCAAATTTTAAAGGGCTAAGATCAAATATTATAATAAATTATTAAATTTATGTTGCATAAATCTGAACAATGTAACGACCCGATTTTTAGTAAATCGATATTTTATATATTTGCATATATTTTGGGTTAGTGTTAAATATTTATTTACGCGACCTATAATTATTTATCGCGAACATAAGTTTGTGAGCGAAACCTTTGTCGTGTTAATGGGCTTGGGGCGTGTGAGAGCTTAATGGGCTTAGGCTATTGGGCTTGGTTCATGACCAATAGAGAGTGGTATAAGTAGCAAGTCAAAACCATGAATAGTCTCACAATTCATTTTTCATGAGAAGTTAGAAGTTGTAAGCTTAGGAGCAAGAACAAGCTAAGCTAGGGTTTTGGCTAGAAGAACACGAGCAAGGAGAAGAGATTTAGAGGCCAAGAATCATCGTTCAATCTAAGGTGAGAGTGGTTAAGCATAAGCTTGGGTGATCCAAGAGAGGGGAGGTGTCTAGCCTCCATTCCTGAACTCTCTCATCCAATTTCTTTGGGGTTTGGGTGAAGTTTTCTTTATCATAAACATGTCCTTTCATCTTAGTATGCTTAATGAACATCTAGGAGGGAATATGTATATGTTTGATGATGGTTTTGCATGTTTATGCAACTTTGCTTATTTTGCAAGAAATTGACATGATTTTGTATGTGTGATGTGTTTTGGTGTTTTTGAATGTTAATACATGTATATATGTATGGTATATACATGATTGATCACTTGTTATGCATTTATAACATGTTATAATGTATTTTGGATGGATTTGGATGTTAAACCGCCTTAGAAAACTCAAGAACAAATATTTTCTGGTGTGGTTCGCTACCTGTTCGCTTAGCGAATAAGTTCGCTACAAGTTCGCTACCTGTTCGCCATGTACCTGTAACCCTCTGATGTTGTTCGCTACGGGTTCGCTACGGCTTCGCTTAGCGAACAGCTCTGTGACAGCAATTTTTGTTAATGTTTGTAAAGTGTGTGTATCCATGTATTTGGTTTCGTTTTGGTTTGGAATTATTATATGTTTAATAATTGTGTTGTGTAATGGCATTTATATAAAATGTCAAAGAAGTATATGTATTTTTGTATATCGGGTTGTCCGATAAAGAAGAATATCAGTTTGTCTGATAAAGAAGTTTAATGGATTATGTTATCCATGTAGTGAGCAGTAGCTTCGTGCTAAGTGATTATCATATGTTTGGTAAATGCATGACATTCATAAATTCATGCATTACTTAGGGATATCAGACTTGTCTGATAAAGAAGGATATTGGACTTGTCCAATAAAGAAGAATATCAATGGTAAGTTCCTTGATAAAGAAGATGGTACCACATGCATTAGTCGTGTCTAGGTTGGCATGAATTGAATGTTTGGCATTAGTCGTATTTGAGTAAATGTGCAATTATGTGTTATGTGTTATGTGAGTTCTTTGTGTTGTCCGAAACGACGTGAAACTATCCGGTTGTGTATTTGTGAGTATGTGTTATCTGGTATATTACTTATTGAGGCATGTGTGTGAGTTAGTATACGTGATAGGTTGAATATAGGTGCGTTTCTATATTCGTATGTATGTGATTATGTTTACTAACTCTCTACCTAATTGTTATGTGCTGGACCTTTGGGGGTTCAGGTATTCAGGTCGAGGTTTCGATCGAGTTTTAGCTGCAGATCGTTTTGGTGTGGAGCACTTTTGGTGAGGAGCTAGTGTAGGCTACCTTTGTATAGTTTTGTTAAGTTTAGTTTGGTTGAGATGTATATTAGTGCTCTGGTAGTTTGTAACATCGAGTCGGGGATCGTTTGTATTCCGTCGTATATCGATGCGAACATCTTAACTTATGTTTTATGTTAATGAATTATCTTTTGAACTATTTTGTTCATTGCTTTGAAAATCCTTTATGTTATGTTTTCCGCTGCGACGTTTCGTGTCATGTGCACGATCGTTTTTGAAAATGTTTTTCCGTAGCGCTCCGGCTACTTATCTTTAAAAAGTTTTTAAGATCACGTTTTTAAGGATAGTTAGTTCGGGGTGTTATAAACAACAAATTCTTCAAAAAAAAAAACTTAACAACTTGATCATAAATCAATGATCTAGATTGACTACTGCGTGCACCTGCTACAACAGTCAATCCGGATCCCTTTTAGTTGTGATTAAACTTTCAAACCCTTTTTTTAATTAGTATTAATTGTTTTTTTCCTCCCCTCTCACGCGAAAATATCAATTGGGAAGATTATGGGTGCATCCTTCCAAAAAATTAACATGATGTGTCTCTTGAATGGAAACTTGTTCACATTTTTCTAATTTCTTGCTTGTTGTTATTCTCATGATATATATAAGAAATATACAATCATGCACCAATTTCTTACCAACCAAAATAGAACATTCATTATTTTGTTGACATGACCTTATTTTATAGGTAATGATGTTACATACATTTTAGGCCTTAGATTTTCATATGATTCAAGAATGATTAAAGTAATAGCTGGTAAATTACTATGTATAAGGTAGCAACAAGAAGATAAATGAGACAAAATTACAATCTCTATAAAGGTGAATGGTTCAATTATGTATTCAAGTTGAATACTTTTTTTTTTTTTTAAATAAATAAATCGTATTAATCTCTTCTACCCACAAAAATTTAATTGAAAAGATAAATTAAGCAAGGTAATTAAAATAAATTTTGATCACTACATTGAAAATTTCAAAATCCAAACATTAAAAAATTAGATCACTTTGCATCCTTCGATTGCTCAATGAAGGATTTCATGAACCAGCTGTACAAATTGAAAGAATAATTTATTTTCTTGAATCCATTAGAATAGTCAACCTCCTTGCTGTTCTTGTAAATTTACTGCAACAACATCAAAGATGTAATAAGGAAACATCTCAAGCTCTACGAGTCTGTTTGGATTAACTTACTTGAGCTTATTTACCAGTATAAATATTTTGAGACTATATGTGAGAGCTTATGACATGTCTATAAGTTGTTTTCAGCTTATTTCTACAAGTTCTTCATGATATCTTATGAAAATAGTTTGACTTTATTTTACTTATTATTAATAGAAACGAGCATTTATATGATAAGTATTTATACTATAAGCTCTTATTTAACGTTTATCCAAAGAGGGCCTAAAGATATGATGAAATATATTTTATTTTGCAATTCAAGAGGGTTTGATTGTGATTCTTACCTGAATGGTTCATCTCCAATGTTTTTGACTGCTCCTGATATATCCCGGTAGAGCACGCGACTTACCTTCTCATATTTATCTATGCCAAACATCTCTGCCAGCTTTCTGTACAGTTCATCATAAGACTCAAGTAAAGAGAGGTCAATTGTCCGACCAACATCTTCCGATTCGAGAAAAACTTTGCAGTGATCAGTAGTACTCTCCAAACTCGTCTCAGTTTCTTGGTTGTTATCCTTATACCTTGGGAAACTGTCACAAGAGGGGTGTTTCTGTAAGCCTTGTTGATGAAGAGGAGTTCGCGAACCATCGGAGAAGTTACTCATTTTATCGGCATTTCCATCTGATGAACGAACACCATGTTAAAGTTCAGAGAGAAACAAATAGGAAAAGAGAAAGACGGCTAGGGTTTCAATAATATTATAATAGCATTACTTAACAAAATAAGGATTACAATACAATTTATAATAATTCCTAATGGACTACTAAACTACTAACATATAAAGCCCAATACTTAAAGCCCTAATAATATTATTATCTAACACTTCCCCTCAAACTCACGATGCATTATCAGATAATCATCGAGAGTTTGTCAAACAAAAAACGAAAATCAAACTACTCTAACTAAATATTTTATTTCTAATACTACCCCTCCCTCAAGCTAAAGCTTACTAAGCTTTGAGCTTGTTACAAATCAACCCGAAAATAAACTAAATTAACTAATAGCTTCAAATTCAACTTCTTCAGATTTCAGACTTCGAATTGTGAGTATTCCCTCACCGGATTCAATGTGAGTATTCCCTCACCGGATTCAATGTGAGTATTCCTCACCGGATTCAATGTGAGTATTCCCTCACCGGATTCAATGTGAGTATTCCCTCACCGGATTCAAATTTCAAATTGTGAGTATTCCCTCACCGGATTCAATGTGAGTATTCCCTCACCGGATTCAAATTTCAAATTGTGAGTATTCCCTCACCGGATTCAATGTGAGTATTCCCTCACCGGATTCAATGTGAGTATTCCCTCACCGGATTCAATGTGAGTATTCCCTCACCGGATTCAATGTGAGTATTCCCTCACCGGATTCAATGTGAGTATTCCCTCACCGGATTCAAATTTCAAATTGTGAGTATTCCCTCACCGGATTCAATGTGAGTATTCCCTCACCAGACAGACAGATTGCGAGCTTTCACTCACCAAATAAACATGAAACTGCCCCCACAACCGAACGAAACCAAATCACACAAAAAATTTCTCAAACAGCTTGACATGCAATCAACATGTTGCCACCAACAAGATACAACTTAATCAGCATCAATCAAATGCCCCAAACTGAAGCAAATGTTCCAAGGCCACACCACCAACATGCATCTGTAACCCGAAAATTAACAGACGAGCAGCTATAAACCAAAAATAACATAGCACAACATCGGCACAATACTTCAAACCAATAGACCCGCAGAAACACTATAAAAGACTCCCAACAAGCTGCTTCAATTCTTTTAGAGTAAAACTCTTCAACCGAACAAAACCACAAATACAATTTTTTTTAATTTTCTTCACAATTCAATTGCAAAGTAGCAAGCAAAACCAAGAAATCAGATCCCACCTTGCTCACTAACAATTCAAAAGACAGACCCCGTACGAGTGGCAGCGGTAGATACAAAATCACAAAATCAATCTCACTATGTCCGCAATTCAGAAGTTTTTTTTTCTTTTTCAATAAACTAACCATCAAAGAAGAAATCCACAAAATCAAATCAAACTAATTTAGATAACTAACCTTAACTCAAAATTCCACAAACTCAATTCACAATTTCGTTCCCAAATTTTTGAGAACTCGACAGCGGAAACCAACAGGTGGTTCAAGGCGGATCGAACCTTGCTCTAGATACCATGTTAAAGTTCAGAGAGAAACACAAAGTGACGGCTAGGGTTTCAATAATATTATAATAGCATTACTTAACAAAATAAGGATTACAATACAATTTATAATAATTCCTAATGGACTACTAAACTACTAACATATAAAGCCCAATACTTAAAGCCCTAATAATATTATTATCTAACACACCAGAGATCTGTTGCTCAGTGAGAATTTTTTGGCCGAAAAGAACAAGCTGAGGTTTTTTGTCATCGAATTTCTGCGAAGACTGAGTAGAACTTGCCATAGATAATAAGCAAGACACATTCTCACTCATGCTAGATTTTTGCATCATTAGGTTATTAGAGACAGTAGGTAGTTTAGTAGCATGATCAAAAGGCACGAAACCGGCCGAAAATAGACCTGACTGAACTTTACTGAGGTGGTGATCCGATATTGGAAGACCATAATGAGCATGCCTGGCTCCCTGCATGCCAGCAGGAGTATTTTCGGGTAGACAACGAAATACGTTACTCGGACCTAGAAGGTTATTTGGAAACGTCGGCACCGGAATTTGGCTGTCAAAGGGGAAATCTTGGTGCGGCGACAATCTCAATTTCTTCCTTGGTTGCGAGAAAGGGGAAAGGTTTATGGAAGGAATGTTTGCAACCAATTCAACTAACCATGGACTTACCCTTCTCACATTTTGCAGTAAATCTGGTTCATCCCATTTAACCTATAATTATAACTTGAGAAAATTAGTATGAGAAATCAAATTGCAATTAGTCTTATTAAATGGTATCATATTCAAAATAAATTAGTGGATGCAAAAAAAAAACATCAGAGTTCATTAAATAGTAATGAAATTGTCCAAAAATAAATTCAATTAGCAATAAGAAACTGTGCCTTGTGTAAAAGATACAAATTTGCTTAATAACTAAGCACATTATTGGTGATATAAGCTATTTCGGTCTAAAATAAATCAAACATTAGAAAGAATGAAATCACCATATTTTAGTAGTATGAAATTTTTTGTTATGATGTTAATTTACATAAAGTTTGATAATAATGTTACCTGGAGAAGCCTCCAAGGTGAGTTGGGCCAAAGAAGGGGATCAACAAACTGAACTCCAGATACAATTCCCATAAACCAACTAATTCGAGACGAGTCCTCGGTTTCAAAGGCCATCTTGAATCTTATTCCAGAACACCATCGCATCTGCATTGCCGCCTCTACTAAAGGCGCCTTCACACAAAACTCGGGTGTACTTGCGCGAGGGTAGTAAACAACCTCAAATGGTTGCTTATTCGCAGCTAGAGTTACCGCTTCCAGGACCGCATCTGGCCTAACTTTTGCCCTCCCCGTTACATTTGGGCTTGAGTTCAAACCGTTTCTGTTATTGTCGTTAATGTTTCTCATCATTTGATTCTCATTCTGTGTAAACCAAGGAAGAGGAAAATTTTCTCCAACAGGATTCCACCCTGAAGGATCCTCATGTCCACCACCGATACCCTTTTTCGCTCGACGAATCCCAACACAAAGATCACCGTTTTCTGCCCTCAAAAACACAATTGAATCCCCGGCAATAAGCTTCTTGTGATTAACAAAAGTACTCCAACCAGTAGTCAAAAGATGTCGCCTCGGCGTCCCTCTATAAATATGCCTAAACTTCCACGTCTCGCCGTGAACATCTTTAGCCAAAATGTTCTGAAGAGGAGGATCAGCCGCGTAATCCAAACGAGGGAAAATCGTCTCGGCACAATACCTAGGAACAGAAAAACCTCCACCATTATTAGCATCAGATTGAGTCAATGTCTTTGCAAATGAAACAGGCTTATCTTGATTTTCAACAACATCATTGCAATAATAATCTTGAACATCATTTCCATTTCCATTTCCACTCAAAGGAAAAAGCTTAAGCTTTGCATAAACCTCATCAGTTTCAGGATCAGCCATGTACTTGATAGAAACAACTTTGCATGGAATCAAAGGTGAAACTTTTGGACAATTGATGAAGTTAACAGGTCCACATGCATGTTCAGCATGACCTTGAGGAAAGTAATAAACTTTACTGTTCACTGTTGGCATCTGAACCATTCCACCTGCACAAGCATGCCATAGCTGAGGATCTAAACACCTTTCAACTTCTTCTGATGACTTATTATTATTATTTTCCCTTGAATCCATAAATGTATTCATCTTCAAAAAACTTTCACTGCAAAATTTCTGCAACTGTATTAGTTTACCAAATTAAGTAATAAAATTGACGATGACAAAAAAAAAAAAAAACATTAATTTTTATCTTCCATGAATTAAAAGATTAGTGAAGTTGCAATTTATGAGCTTATTTCTACCTGAAAAGTCATATATGATCACAGTAACCGCTGGAACAAGAAGAAAATTGCTTGCCACGTGTCCACAAAATTCAGTAAAAAAAAATCTCAGTTTGCTCACTGCTTCTCTCGAGTCTTCAATTTTGCTGACAGACTCATAATTCAGTCAGGTTTCAAAAAAAAAATATTTTTTCTTCAATTTTGACAACAATTAACTGCTTTGTCTCCAAAACATTGACTCCATGAAAGGGTTGCTGCCATGTTTATCAAAATTTGAAATTTCATGGAAATTGTTCATACCCACCAATTTTTTTTTTTCCTTCTTTTTCTGTTCTGTGTTTTACAGAGGAAGGTTCAAACAGAGAATTTGAAAAAAGGGTTGATGAGACAGTAAGAAAATTGCAACTGAATCATTTAAAAACATGAACTTTTTATTTTATTTTTATATAGAATAATGGGGTGAAAAAGAAGAGAAAAAAACAGTTCAAGATCCAAAAATCTGTATTCTGTGCAGTGAGATCCTAATTTAGAAGAAAAAAGAGGAGAATTTTACTGGAATCTGTGGGTGGATTGAATTCAAAGGAAAGAGATGATGGCCGACATGGATGTAGTGAGAGATAAGAGAGACAGTTTGTTTATGGATGATGCAATGAAATGGCAAGAGTCCAAAAGGATACACGCAAAATGACACCACACAACACACGAAAACTAACACAAAAATAAATAAATAAATTAATTAATTAAAAGGACTTTTGTTTACTTTAACAACAAAAATATGAAAGTGTGTATGTAGTTGTAGTTGTAGTAGTGGTGGACTTTAGTAACATAAACATTATTGTTATTAATTATTATATTGTGTGTGTGGGACTCTGTTTTTTTAAATTCAATTATTAAATTGTTTTTCTTGTTTTTTCTTATTAAATTATACAGTACAGATTTTATTTTTTACATTAAGAAATGTGTTTTTTTTGTAATCTTTTCTTATTTAGTTTGTTTGAAAAGAATATATCTCAAAAGACAAATATTTTTAACCGGATGATTATTGTAAGTTTGTTCTTCCCTTAAGTGGATGGTGAAGAAGATTAAAAATCTTTTATAAAATGTTTGGGGTATTTGATGTTTTATTATTATATATGAAAGTTTTTTTTTTTTTTTTTTGTACATTATTATATATGAAAGTTGAAAAACTAAATGTGAAAGGATGGTAGAATTGTGTGAATCTAATGGACTAAAAAAAAAAAAGAATTGTGTGGATCTATACTGGTGCAAAGCCTGTACAATGCATGAGGTTTTAACAATGAAGAGTTTGACATGGAGATAAATAAAATTTAATTAAGAATTACTTTTATCAAAATTGAATTTGGATTTTTCAAACAATTATCTTATAATTGAGTATGAGAGATAACTCATCTTTACAAAATTGGCTTATAAGATGAGGATTGTTTCTATTTTATAAACATATATTCAGATCATTTCGCAACCGATATTGATCTTTTAAACAAATTCGTTTTAAGAGAATATCATTAACTAATTTAAGTCTTACCATTGAAGTCAATCAGTTATTCAGGTAAATGGAACATCTTCCGTATTATAGTTGCTACCTCTTTATCTCTGTGCACCACCTTTGGTTGCCACCTAGGGATGGGAATAGGCCAGACGGCCTACAAGCGCCTTCGGCCTAACCTTTGTAATCCTGGCCTAGCCTGTTTATTAAAAATGTCAGGTTTAGGCTTTGGAAAAAGTTTGTTTACATAAATAGGCCAGACTCATGCTTCTAAAAAAGCCTACAAAACCTGATAGGTCGGCCTGTTTATATTTAATTATTATTATTTATATAATATTATTATTTATTTTTATTTTTTTGCCAAAGAAAAAATATATTATTATTTAATCATATTTGTTATTTTATTAAATTGTAATTATTGTGCTAATCATTTTATTAGCTTTTTCTTATTGTTGAAGAAATTATAAAAATTTAAATGTGAAATAGGTTTTTAACGTCTATTTAGCCTATTTAAAAAGATCATATAGAGACATTTATGTAACACATGCTTTAAGGTTTGACTACCTTGAAGTAACAATTTTTGTCACAAGAAAGGGGTGTTTGAATTGTGATCTTTTAAAAATTCAACTGCAAAACAATTTAAGCACAATAACACACTATGATAGTAAATGGTTAGACTAACTGGAGAACGTTCTCCTCGAATATACGTGCAATAAAGTAATTCGTGTGAGTTAGTGTTTGCACAAATAAAAGAGTAAGGGAAGATAGAATCACACAAAGAATTTATCCTGGTTCACCCCTTAATAGTATGGGCTACTCCAGTACCCACTTGCGTGAGATTATCCACTATAATCTAGACCAAGATTACAGAAACTTCCTTTTGATCTAAGCCCAGATCAAAGACCCTTTGTGACCTAAAACCAAGATCACAAAGTATCCAGCTATATCCAGCTGATCTACCTTTACAAGGTAACCTTAATCAATTATACTCAATTGACTTAAGAGAATCCAAAGGATTTTTCAATGATTTCTTTTGGATCTAAGCTTATACACCTAACCGGTTGTGAAGCTTACAAATTGATACACTCAAAGTACTCTACAAAATATGATCCTAGATTTCTAGAGAGATTTAGAGTAAGAGTGAAAAGAAGAGCTTGATTGCTTGAGATGGAATGTATTAGATTGTTTTGTGTGCTTCAAGTTCTTGCTCTTCCAACCAAATCAACGTGCTATTTATAGATGGAGATGCTCCTTTGTTGCTTGGACATCACACATATACGTTGTGAGTGGAGAAATAGCCGTTGTGAGAGAAACAAAACAGTCCATGTGATTTTGTCCTTTAGATGCTTCAGGAGATCATTCTTCTAATGGTCTCTGACTGTCACATTGTACTTGTTGGTCAAAAATATTCTTTAACCAACTGTCAATGAGTTGTCTCTGAGTGTATATCCGTTGTAAATGTATTTCCCATGTGTGGAAATAAGATTTAATGCCTTTGGATAAGATTGCCACCTAAGTGCAAAAACCTGAGAGATCATTCTCCAGGATGTTGGAGACCATTCTCTGAAATGGTGTGGATAAGGTCCAACGAAAATAGAGCTGTTGCAAGTTGTAATACAACTGTAAACACTTCATCAAAGGCATAGAGTAGCAACTGTTCACTTGTCCTTCAAAGGACACATGAATAGTGAAATGAGTACTTTTTTATGGGAGAGTGTAGCCACCCATGTCATAAACTTGTACTTGGATCAGATGTGAAGTTTCCTTGCAAGCTGTTAGTACTTGTTGTTGAGTTCTCATTGGTCTAGATTATCTTCTTTAATGATGTTCTTGGAGAACATAGAGCCTTGTTGCAAGATGTGAAATTATTATTCCTTAAAGAAGCTTATTTGAGTAAGTTCAATAACCTAAATCAATTTCTTGCCTTAAATGACTTATTTGCACTGTTATGATCCTTTAATAAGTCCAGCATAAAAGTTCATTCTTGTCTTGTACCAAGTTGACTTGAATAAGTGCTTATGCTTTTGAACACGTGAGTCTGGAGACCAATCTGAGATCATTCTCTGAGGCAGATTTGTCTAAAACGTGTTTGATTCTTTTCTTATGAGTGAAACAAGGTTAATTTAATTCATTGCATCTGTTCTTAAATTAAATCACTCAAGAGCACTTGTTAGATCACAAAATGATCAGAATCAAATTAAAATTTAATTAAGGGTTGTTATCTTTAAAACATCAAAATAGGATTTTGTCTCAACAATCTCCCCCTTTTTGATGATGACAAAACCTCTAATTAATTTTTGATTGTGATTCTGATTAAACCATATTTAGTAATAATACTTGTGATTTAATCATATAAAGCTCCCCCTCAATTTTAACATTCTTTATCAATTTATAAAATATGCAAATGCAAATTGAGTAAAAATATGTAAAGACATAAATTTGAATCAAACATAATACCCATTAATCAGAACTTCATTCAAGAGCATGTGACAATTACCAAAACATGATTAATGATTCAAAAAGTGATTCAAAACATAATCTAAGTTTTTAGAATTCAAACAACATACAATTAGAAGTTGAAACCAACACAACTTCCAACTATATCTACAAATTCTAAAACATACATAAAGCAGAAATATTTTAAAACACACATAATCAAACGAATTTTAAAAACATCACAATCTCCCCCTAATTTCTACAGAATTCATTCTCCCCCTTTTGTCAACAGCAAAAAAGGAGGTGGGAGGCATCATAAGGAGCTACTAAGAATCAGCTGGTGGAGAGTCATCAGAGCTTGAATCCTTGTCAAGTTTTGGAAGGTTTGGAACTTGTGGAGGAGGATTGGTTGGAGGTGGAGTAACACGCATAACAGGGCAAAATTCTTCTATGAGCCAGGTTCTAAAGAGTTGGTGCTTCTGGACAACATAGCTCAACAAAGTGTTGTTAATCTTGACGGCTTCAAACATTTTGACCATATCCTTTCTGGTCTTTGAAACATCTTGCTCAACTTTTGAATTTTTGGTGGGTCTTGTGTCAAAAGGAGGAATGTTTGCAGAGTTTTGGTACGCAGCAGAGTCATTGGTTGGATAGCTAGTGCAAAATGAACTCATGGAAGCAAAATTCTGAGGAAATGATGTGGATGGACCAGCATCAGTGTAAATGGGTTGATGTATTTTTGAATAATCAGAAGGAGTTGATAGGAAGTTTTTCAAAAAATCTGTTGTATCAAAAAAAGTTTGTGGTGAGGTCATTAATGGTGAGAAAATGGATGTGTTAACAGGATTGTTAATGGTGGAAAAACCATCATTCAAGACAGTGGTGTGTTGATTTTCAGGATTTCCAAAATCATTTCTTAAATTATCAAACTCTAAGGAAACGAAAGGGTTAAATTGAGCAGAGGTGGTTTTCTCACTTACAACTTCTTTGGCTTTTTCACTAGGAGCTGAGACTGGGAGAACGGTCTTTGGATGGTCTTCCTGTGTGGTCATAACTTCAGCCAAGAGGTCCAGATTGTTATCCTTTTCAAATTCCTCTCTTTTTCTTTTCTGGCCTTGATCACAAGTGGTATGATCCTCAATATCTCCAATAAATTGCATCCTTCCAACATTCTTTAGAGAGAATGTGGTAGACGAATTCTTTCCTTCTTCTCATTCAAAACTGACTTTGAGTTTGTTGAACACTCTAGTCAAAAACATACCATAAGGGAGAGTGACTTTCCTAGATTCATTCTCAATGGTGTATATCATGTGTTGAATCATGACATATGGTAGATTAAGTGGGATCTTATTGAACATGTGATACATCATCATCATCATGTCATTTTCTGTGACCTTATCCTTGCTTCCTTTTCTTGGGAAGATGGAATGCAAGCACATGTTGTGCAACATCTTGAAAACATGTTTGAGCTTGGATGAGGGTGGATTTTTTGTGAGGTTGGTTCCAGGTTCAAAAATCTCAGACATAAGAGTATTCTTACTTACTCCTGCCATGGAGAACCAAATTTCTCCATATAGTTTGTGACCCGTGGTTGGTATGTCCAACAGCTTTCCAAGCAATTCTTCAGTTATCTTGATCTTAACTTTCTTAAGTTCAGAGACTATGGAGTTTCTGTCAGAGGGGATAACAACATTGAAGTAAAATGCTGAGATAAGGTTTGGGTAATGTGTTTCTCTAATGTTAAACAAAGAAGTCCAACCAAGAGGATTGGTGAACTGGGTAAGATCATGGTCTGTGTTGCAAGGTCGTCAAAGTTGTATACTCTGCCTGGAAGAATTGGTTTTTTCTTGGCAAAGATTTCAAAACTTTGTTCGCAACCCTCATGAATGAGGGGAGCAGACCTTTTTAGCTTTCGTATCATGATATCTTCTTCAGAGGATTCTGACTTTGAGGGTTTGGTGTGAGATTTGGATGATGAAGATCTTTTCGAATAAGTTTTGATTTCAGGAATGGATTTGGCTTTTGGAGAATCTGATTTTGTTTTTTCTGAGTCATCATCAGAAATGGAATACACAGTTTTGTCTATTGCTGGTTTAGATCCTGAGGCTAATCTACTTGACTTTCTAACTTTCGAAAAATCAAGTGATTTTGATTTTTTAGTTTTGGAAGGAGTTGAAGCAGTTTTGACAGTTTTGACTTTGGGTTAGGGAGTAGCAGTTTCCTTTTGAAGAAGGGTTTGAGTTTCAATAACTGTTTGGGAGCATTGAACTGGTTGAATATTTTTGGTGGTTTCATAAGAAATAGGGATAGATCCAATCAAAATTTCAGTGGATACAGTAATTTTGTTTGGAGATGGTTCTATCATACTAGAGTTTTCAGCAACATTTTGAGGTAAGGGACAAGATTGAACTTCCATCTCATTCTCATGGTCCGAGAGAGATTTAAAAGATGTGTTTGAAGAAGAGTTGGTATCAGATTTTTGTTTAGGAGAAGGAGCAGGTGGAGGAGAGGGTGAGCGTTTTGGTGATTGAGAGGATGACGAAGAACAGTCTCTCTTGTTCTTGTTTCCAGGTTTCTTAATTCTGGCCATTTTTTTTTTGTAATGGTTTGGAGATGAAAGGATAATGACAAGTTGATGAACAGTGGGAAAATAGGATTTTCGAAAGTGATTATGAGAATGTGTTGAGTTTGTGTTGGTTAAATAAAATAATGATGATAGAGTGTATGGAGAATAGGAAATGATGGTTTGATAGATTAGGTATAGGTTTAGTACAATTATGAATAGTTGCAATTTGTACTTAGGAAAACTAAAAGAGAGAGAGAAGGAGTTAAGGCGAGAGAGAGAGAGACAGATGACCTAGGAAGAGTAAAAGGTTTAAAAGTTTTAAAATTGTTTTTTAAAAAAATAGGAAATTCGGATAAAATTTATATCATCCTTTTTAAGAAATGTTCTTCCTTTTTTTGTTAAGGGAAAGAATGTTCTCCTGACATTCTTCAAGTGTGAGATTTTGTCCAACAATGCTTAGCTGGGATTTTTTATAATTTTTAAATTTTCTTTAATAAAATTAAAGCGATCTTCAACTAGAGGTTTTGTAAAAATATCAGCTAATTGAGATTCAGTGTCAATAAATATTAATTCAACATCCTTTTTGCAAACATGATCACGAATGAAATGATGTTTAATTTCAATATGTTTAGATCTAGAATGCTGAATGGGATTCTTTGATAAATTAATGGCACTAGTATTATCACAAAGAATTTTAATGTATGTGTGCCTTAGAGAAAAATCTTCAAGTTGGTTTTTGATCCATATCACTTGTGACAACAATTTGCAGCTGATACATATTCTGCTTCAGTTGTTGAAAGTGCTATGGTGTTTTGCTTTCTACAGCACCAACTTACAAGAGCTTCACCAAGAAATTGACAAGCACCACTTGTGCTTTTTCTTTCAAGTTTGTCACCAGCATAATCAGCATCATAATAGGCTTTTAGGTCAAAATGAGATCACTTTTTGTACCATAGACCAACATCTGGTGTTCCCACCAAATATCTAAAAATCCTTTTGACTGCTGTAAGATGAGATTCTTTTGGAGATGTTTGAAATCTTGCACAAAGACCAACTGAGAATACAATGTCTGGTCTACTTGCAGTTAAGTATAGAAGTGATCCAATCATTCCTCTATATTCTTTCTCAGACACAGTTTTACCATTTTCATCATTGTCTAAATTTGTTGATGGATGCATTGGAGTAGTCATGATCTTTGCTTCATTTATGTTGTACTTTTTGAGAAGATCTTTGATGTATTTTTCTTGACTAATAAAGATTCCATCATCTTGTTGCTTGATTTGCAAGCCAAGAAAGAATCTGAGTTCTCCCATCATGCTCATCTCAAATTCACTTTGCATAAGGTTTGAAAAATCCTCGCACATTTTTTCATTAGTAGCACCAAATATAATATCATCAACATATACTTGTACAATTAATAAATCATTTTCATTTGTTTTTCTAAAAAGTGTTGTATCAATTTTTCTTCTAGAAAAACCATTTTCAATTAAAAAAGAGCTTAGTCTATCATACCATGCTCTTGGTGCTTGTTTAAGTCCATATAGAGCTTTGGTAAGTGTAACGACCCGATTTTTATTATTCGCTATTTAAGTGTTTAATTAATTGTTGCGATGACTTTTAATTAATTCAGTGGCGAATAGTTATTTATCGAGAGTATTAGTTAATGAGCGAGTTAATGGCGTTTGTGAGAGTTAGTGTCCGTGAGCTTTAGTTGGGCCAAGTTATTGGGTTTTGGCCCAATGGGCCTTGGCACAAGAAGAGGGGGCGCTATATAAGCTTGCTAGAGAGAGAGAGAGCTCATTTTTCATGAGTTTTGGGAAAGATAGAGAGAAGGAAGAGCAAAGAGGAGGAGAGCTAGGGCAAGGAAAAGCTTGAGATTCAAAGAGGAAGCTCGAGATTTCGTCGGATCTAAGGTACGAGAGTTAGATTACATATTCTTGAGTGGTCATAAAGAGGGGAGGATGTCGATTCCTCCATTCCCAAACTCTTTCACTCATTTTCGTTTTGGGTTGTGGGATTTTTCTTAATGAAAATGAAATCCATTGATCATAACATGTTTAATAAACCATTAACAAGTTGTATGAACAAATTAATGGGGTTTTGGATGGGAATTTGTAGATGTTTTTGTAAGAACTTGATAGTTTATGAGTTTAGATCTAAATGTGTCAAAAACCATGAAATAAGTGATTATTGATGTTAATAAGTTGTTTTTAAGTGCTTTTGAGCATGTATAAACATATTCTATTTGTGGTATGTTTTATGGAGTTGAAATAAGTGATTTTGAGTCAAAATAAGTGCTTTTACGCTCAAAATCGCGTTTTGACAGATCTGGACTGATCCCCTGCGCCTGGGCGCAGCTTTTCTGCGCCTGGCGCAATATTTTCGAGAAAATCTGCTGGTTCCTGCGCCTGGGCGCAGCTTTTCTGCACATGGCGCAGCTCGTTCAATTTTCTGCGTTGACCATTGACTTTTTGTTGACTTTTGACATTTTGACGGTTTATGCACCCGGAACCTATTTTACTCGGTTTTTCGTGTAGATTTCGATTCCGGAGTTTGTTTTGTGAGATAATGCATGCTTAATAAAATTGACTTATATTATTAGTATTGTGTTAAAATGTGAGTAAATGCATTGTATGTGTTGATGAATTATCGATGGTATGTGTGAAATATAATTGTTGTTGATGATGTTTGTTTAAATATCAAAGAAGAATATTAAGGTGTAAATCAACTTAATAAAGAAGAATATTAGGAATTATATTGTAATCCTAATAAAGAAGAATATTAGAATTATGTTATTATAATAAAGAAGGATATTAAGGTATAATGTTATCTTAATAAAGAAGTAATGTTGGATAGTGTTCCACATTAGTAAAGGAAGAGCTTAATGCTAATTAAAAATGATTGTGTGAGAGTATTCATGAAAACATACATGCATTCATGAATTATAATAGGGATATTGGATATTCCAATAAAGAAGGATATCGGATTATATTTATCCGATAAAGAAGGATATTAGAGGTGAGATACTCTAATAAAGAAGATGGTACCACATGCATTAGATATGTCTAGGGTGACATAGCATGAGTTGTGGCATTAGATTGTATTAGGATTATGTGTTAATTACGTGATAATTGGTGTGTGACACATATCTGGAACATGTGATGAATTGTCTATACTTGCTAGATGATGTGTTGATTACAATTATATTGTAATCTATAATTGATTGAAGTGTTAGATGTTTTATTAACTCTAAATGATACTTCTATGTGTTGATGCCTAATAATCTTATAATTGAACTAAGATTGAGAATGTATGCTTGTGATGCTTTGTTGTTTGTAAATGATGTTTTGATTACAATTATCTTGTAATCTATTATTGAAAGAAGATATTAATGTATATTTGTGAGTTAGAATATGCATGATAATAGTATGTTGATGTTTATGTTATCTAACTCTCCGTTTTGTGTATTTGACTGGTTTGGGACCAGATTTCACAGGTTATGTGTTTATCGATGTCGAGTCGTCGGTGAAGCTCCGCTCTGATTGTGACACGGGAAAAAGAGGTTTTATATGTATATAGAGTCTCCTTATCTAGGTTGTTTTGTATAGTTAATAAATACATTATTTGATTTAAGATTTGTATAAACAAGTATTTTTACTAATTAATTAAATTAGTATTATTTTTATGAAGTATGTAATACCTGAACCAAGATTTTATAATAACAAACTTTGATTTTCCGCCGCGTATTTTGAAAAAGATTTATCATGGTAGAATTTTATTAAATAATGGGTTTGGGTGTTACAGTAAGTTTAAAAACATGATTAGGTTTCTGTTCATCTTTAAATCCAGGAGGTTGATGGACATAAACCTCTTCATTTAAAAATCCATTTAGAAAAGCACTTTTTACGTCCATTTGAAAAAGTTTAAAACATTTATGAGATGCATATGCAAGTAAGATTCTTATTGCTTCTAACCTTGCTACTAGTGCAAATGTTTCATCATAATCTATACCTTCTTGTTGATTATAACCTTGAGCAACAAGTCTTGCTTTGTTGCGAATTACCTTACCATTTTCATCCATTTTGTTTCTGAAGACCCATCTAGTTCCAATGATAGAATGGTCTAAAGGATCTGGTACTAGCTTCCAAACTTCATTCTTCTCAAATTGTGAAAGTTCTTCTTTCATAGCAATGATCCATGATTCATCAGTGATTGCTTCTTCTATGGATTTTGGCTCAATTTGAGAGATCATAGCTAGATTGTTCTCATCAACTTGAAATGATCTTCTAGTTCTTACACCTTCTGCAGTATCACCTATTATTTGTTCTTAAGGGTGATTGCTTACAACCTTCCAAGTTCTAGGAGGTTCTTGTGGTGGTGATTCCTGTTCTATAACCCGTTCTTTTGATGAGTTTTGCTCATCTTCATCATCTATTTCTTTTTCACACGATATATCATCAAATTCATCAAATTTTACATGCATGCTTTCTTCTAAAGATTTTGATGTTAGATTATAAACTCTATATGCTTTAGAGGTTAGAGAGTATCCTAAGAAAATTCCTTTATCAGACTTAGAGTCAAATTTTCCTAGATTATCTTTAATATTTAAGATGTAACAATAACACCCAAAAATGTGAAAATAAGAAATATTTGGTTTTTTATCTTTCCAAAGTTCATAAGGTGTTTTGTTTAAAACTTTTCTTATAAACATTCTATTCAAGATATAGCAAGCAGTGTTGATAGCTTTAGCCCAAAAGTATTTTTCAACATTGAATTCATCTATCATAGTTCTTGCCATTTCTTGAAAGGTTCTATTTTTTCTTTCAACAACTCCATTTTGTTGAGGAGTTCTTGGACAAGAAAAGTTGTGAGAAATACCATTTTCATTGAAGAATGATTCAAAATAGGAGTTTTCAAATTCTCCACCATGATCACTTCTTATGGAAATGATATTTGAACCTTTTTCATTTTGAACCTTTTTACAAAAGATATTAAAAGATTAATCTTTACTTTTTAGAAACAAAACTCATGTGTATCTAGAGTAGTCATCAACAATAACAAAACCATAGTTTTTACCACCTAGACTAGTAGTTTTGACAGGTCCAAACAAATCTATGGGAAGTAATTCAAGAGGTCTTTTAGTTGAAATAAAATCTTTAGGTTTAAAACTGCTTTTGGTTTGTTTTCCCTTTGTACAACTTTCACATAATTTATCTTTGTCAAAACTTATCTTTGGTAATCCTCTTACTAGATCAAGTTGAGAAAGTTTTGCAATTGTCCTCATATTTACATGTCCTGCCCTTTTGTGCCAAATCCATTTATCTTTTTCAAGAGATACAAAACATGACTCAACAGGCAGTTCATCTAGATATATGACATATACATTCTTTTTTCTTGATCCATTAAAAAGAGTCTTTCCAGAAGATATTTGTTTAATTTCACATGTATGAGTTTTAAAAATAACTTCAAGACCATTATCACACAGTTGACTAATACTTATTAAGTTATGTTCTAGACCCTCTACATAATGAACATTTTCTAATTTAGCAGAATTAATTTTACCTATTATACCTTTACCTTTGATACTAGCTTTTTCATTATTACCAAAGGTAACGGTTCCTCCTTCCTTTTCCTCAAGGGAAAGGAAGCTGTGTCTGTCTCTAGTCATGTGCCTCGAGCAACCACTGTCCAAGTACCATGGCTTTTTCTTGACTGCTAGCAAATATTCCTGCATTTGAGTTTAGTAAGAATTTTGGTAACCATAGAGATTTGGGTCCTTGATGGTTAGTGTTTTTAAAAGACATTCTCTTATGAGATGGTTTTATGTATGTATTCTTTTGAAACCAGTTTCGTAAACTATCTGGAGAATGATCTCTTACAGAATTTTTAGATATTTTCTTAAAGCAAAAATATCTTATATGTCCATATTAATGACAGAAGGAACATAATAGTCTTCTTTTTTGGTCCTTTTTAGTTAAGAAAACTTTATCATTCATTGTTTGTTTTTGATCTATTTCAAAAAATTTCTTTTTAACATTTGGAAGTTTTTCAAAAGTTGTGACAGCTTTTTCTAATACTGAAACATTTTGTATTAGTTCTAAGTTTTCTTTTTGTATTTTATTCTTAAGATTTTCTTCTGACTTAGATACTTCATCTAGATCATTTTGAACTCTTTTTAAAGTTTCTTCTAAAGTTTTATTTTTAATTTC
Source organism: Trifolium pratense (assembly GCF_020283565.1). NCBI lineage: Eukaryota > Viridiplantae > Streptophyta > Magnoliopsida > Fabales > Fabaceae > Trifolium > Trifolium pratense. The sequence goes on along the minus strand of NC_060059.1, from coordinate 44,066,473 downwards.
AAACTCATCTTTTTCTTTAATAATTTTAGTGAGTTCAGTTTTATACTCATCTTTTTCTATGATAGCTTTAGTGAGTTCATTTTTAAGTTGATCATATTTTAGAGCAGTAATTTGTGAGCCATATAAGAGATTATCAAATAGTTGTTCAGTATTCATGCATGATGAGCAAGGTTCAAGATTTACCTCATCTAAGTCAGTTCTGGTCATTAGGCAAACATTAGCTTCTTCTTCTTCTGGTAGTTCTTCTAGATCGTCCCATGTAGCCATCATGGATTTATTGTAGGGAGGTCTTCTTTGCTTCAGCTTTGGACATTCTTTTTTGTAATGTCCAGTTTGATTGCACCCGTAACACTTTACTTGGCTTGAGTCAGTTTCATTTCTTCTTGGTGGAAATGAATTTTTGATTTGATTTCTTCTCATCATTAGCTTTTGAATTCTTCTTGAGAGAAAGGCCATTTCTTCCTCATCATCTTGTTGAAGAGAATTCTCTCCATCACAAGTCATTTCCCTTTTTGAGTTCTCTTCTACTTGTGATTCTAGAGCAATCATCTTATTCTTTGCTGGTTTCTTTTCTTGATGTATTGCTTCATGAGCTTTTAAAGATCCAATGAAATCTTCCAGATCCATTGTCTTAATTAAGATCTTTTGCTACAGTTATTGCAGTTACTATATGTCTCCATTCTTCTGGTAGACACCTTAGTAGCTTTCTTATTCTCTCGTGTGTGGTATATTTCTTACCAAGAGAGTTTAGCTCATTTATGATAACTGTAAACCTTCCATACATTTGATCTATAGTTTCACTGCTATTCATTTCAAACAGTTCAAACTTTCTTACTCCTATGTCAATTCTTGTTTCTTTTATGTGGCTGGTTCCTTCATGATGTGTTTGCAAAGTTGTCCACATGTCTTTGGCCGTCTTGCATTCCATGATCCTGTCATATTCTTTCCTTCACAAAGCACTTTTAATAAATAATCTAGCTTTAGTGTTATGAAGTACCCTGTCAGATTCTTGAGTTGTCCACTCAAGTTGTGGTTTTGGTGTGAATGAATCTTTGACTAGTGGAGTATAGTCTCCAACTTCCACTACAGTCCACATGTTGATGTCCTGTGATCTGAGAAACAATTTCATCTTGTCTTTCCAGTAGTAGTAGTCATTTCCTTCAAAAAGAGGTGGTCTAGTTGATGATCCTCCTTCTGAGATGAATTTTGCAGGTTTAGACATTACTTCCTTCCTGAATCTTTTCCTCAAGCACTTGTTAGATGCTTAGCTTTTAGAGGCAGTGCTCTGATGCCAATTGAAGTAACAATGTTTGTCACAAGAAAGGGGGGGTTTGAATTGTGACCTTTTAAAAATTCAACTGCAAAACAATTTAAGCATAATAACACACTATGATAGTAAATGGTTAGACTAACTGGAGAACGTTCTCCTCGAATATACGTGCAATAAAGTAATTCGTGTGAGTTAGTGTTTGCACAAATAAAAGAGTAAGGGAAGAGAGAATCACACAAAGAATTTATCCTGGTTCACCCCTTAATAGTATGGGCTACTCCAGTCCCCACTTGCGTGAGATTATCCACTATAATCTAGACCAAGATTACATAAACTTCCCTTTGATCTAAGCCCAGATCAAAGACCCATTGTGACCTAAAACCAAGATCACAAAGTATCCAGCTATATCCAGCTGATCTACCTTTACAAGGTAACCTCAATCAATTATACCCAATTGACTTAAGAGAATCCTAAGGATTTTTCAATGATTTCTTTTGTATCTAAGCTTATACACCTAACCGGTTGTGAAGCTTACAAATTGATACACTCAAAGTACTCTACAAAATATGATCCTAGATTTCTAGAGAGCTTTAGAGTAAGAGTGAAAAGAAGAGCTTGATTGCTTGAGATGGAATGTATTAGATTGTTTTGTGTGCTTCAAGTTGTTGCTCTTCCAACCAAATCAACGTGCTATTTATAGATGGAGATGCTCCATTGTTGCTTGGACATCACACATATACGTTGTGAGTGGAGAAATAGCCGTTGTGAGAGAAACAAAACAGTCCATGTGATTTTGTCCTTTAGATGCTCCAGGAGATCATTCTTCTAATGGCCACTGACTGTCAAATTGTACTTGTTGGTCAGAAATATTCTTTAACCAACTGTCAATGAGTTGTCTCTGAGTGTATATCCGTTGTAAATGTATTTCCCATGTGTGGAAATAAGATTTGAATGCCTTTGGATAAGATTGCCACCTAAGTGCAAAAACCTGGAAGATCATTCTCCAGGATGTTGGAGACCATTCTCTGAAATGGTGTGGATAAGGTCCAACGAAAATAGAGCTGTTGCAAGTTGTAATATAACTGTAAACACTTCATCAAAGGCATAGAGTAGCAACTGTTCACTTGTCCTTCAAAGGACACATGAATAGTGAAATGAGTACTCTTTTATGGGAGAGTGTAGCCACCCATATCATAAACTTGTACTTGGATCAGATGTGAAGTTTCCTTGCAAGCTGTTAGTACTTGTTGTTGAGTTCTCATTGGTCTAGATTATCTTCTTTAATGATGTTCTTGGAGAACATAGAGCCTTGTTGCAAGATGTGAAATTATTATTCCTTAAAGAAGCTTATTTGAGTAAGTTCAATAACCAAAATCAATTCCTTGCCTTAAATGACTTATTTGCACTGTTATGATCCTTTAATAAGTCCAACTTAAAAGTTCATTCTTGTCTTGTACCAAGTTGACTTGAATAAGTGCTTATGCTTTTGAACACGTGAGTCTGGAGACCAATCTGAGATCATTCTCTGAGGCAGATTTGTCTAAAATGTGTTTGATTCTTTTCTTATGAGTGAAACAAGGTTAATTTAATCCATTGCATCTGTTCTTAAATTAAATCACTCAAGAGCACTTGTTAGATCACAAAATGATCATAATCAAATTAAAATTTAATTAAGGGTTGTTAACTTTAAAACATCAAAATAGGATTTTGTCTCAACATACCTTTCTCTAAATATATGAGTGACAATATAATTTATGGATTTTGCCATATGAAGAACATTTTTCTATAGAACAAGAAATTGGTTTATCAGGATTTTGAAATGCGGATACAACTAAGGTGGAGTCAGTTTTGTTGGCGTTGTATGGTTGGCCTCATTTTGCTAAAACATGTGATCTTTCCTGATGTGGAACTACATGCTTCCACTATCCAGTATAAGCAAGATGTTCGGTACAATGCTTCAACATTGGATACCACATCCAGTAGGCCGGGCCTGTGTATGGTGAGATCTCGCGCCTAAGTTCTAAATATGGAATTCACAATAAATGTTCGTTTGTGATAAGGAGCGTTGTCACGCATAATTGTTAATGGATCTCGTGATCAAGTGTTGCTTGCTAATCAGATCTTCAAGTTAAGGAAACAAAACATTTTAATTGAAGATTATTCCTTGAAGGAACCATTAATCATGCTGTACTATTGAAGCCTAATTGAAGACCTAGCCTGAGCTCGTGAAGGTTATTTAAAGAAGGTTGACTCCATTGTTCAACTCACTGAAACCAGATTTGAGTCTTACAAAGCGTGAGTTTAGGTTTTAGTATTGTGTCTATTGTGTTCTAAGTCTTGTGTTGATTTCCCACTAGACTAGGAACTGTGTGTTTGTGCATTGTAATATCTCTGGAGCTTCTAAGCAAGGAGATAGTGTGTGTATATCATTCCAAAGCTTTTAAGCACGGAAATGGTATGAGTGTTTTATGAAGTGTGTCTTCACATATTAAATCTAGAATTGTACGATCACAGTGGCTGTGGTCAAGAGGAGGTGAGCGGAGGTTCTCATACCTAGGTGAGTCTTAGGTAGGATATAGCACGGGTGGTGATTAGGTGAGAAGTCATAAACGGGAGGTTTATTGAGGGCTTCAAACTAATACTATCATAGTGGATTCACTCCTGGATTGGTATCCCCCAGAGTAGGCTTATGCTGAACTGGGTTAACAAATTACTGTGTTAATTTACTTTCAGTTTGTTAAGTTTATTATTCCTTGTGTATGCGCGGTTGGATGTTGGATCATTGATTCACGCATTAAAAGTGTATTATAGTGGTGAAGCGTTGAGTACAACATCTTAACACTAGTGTGCCAGAATTTCAATTGGCATCAGAGCAGGCACCCTGCTCGAAACTCAGGGTGAGCTTCAGGGACGAAAATTTCTGGTGAGATGGACAAGGAAGGAGGAACGGTTTCTAAACCACCACTGCTAACTGGGCCTGAGAACTATGACTACTGGAAAGCTAAGATGATGGTGTTTCTTAAATCCATTGATAGCAGAACATGGAAAGCTGTAGAAAATGGATGGGAACCCCCAATGGTCATTGATAAGGATGGAAAGGTAACAGGTGAAATCAAGCCTAATAAAGACTATTCTAAAGACGAGGATGACTTAGCTCTGGGAAATTCAAAAGCCTTGAATGCCATATTCAATGGGGTGGACATCAACATGTTCAGACTTGTTAAACGATGCACTGTGGCCAAACAGGCATGGGAAATACTCAGGAAAGCACATGAAGGAACCAACAAGGTAAAGCTGTCCAAACTTCAGATGCTTCGCACAAACTTTGAAAATCTGAGTATGAAGGAAGAAGAGACTATTCATGACTTTCACATGAATATTTTAGAATTTGCAAATTCATTTGATGCCTTGGGAGAACCCATATCAGATGAAAAGCTGGTGAGCAAAATCCTCAGATCTCTACCTAAGAGGTTTGACATGAAAGTAACAGCAATAGAAGAATCTCAGGATCTGGCCAACATTCAAGTGGATGAACTAATAGGCTCACTCCAAACCTATGAGATGAGCATAAACCAAAGAAAAGAGAAGAAAAACAAAAGTTTGGCTTTTACTTCTAATACTGCAGAAGATGATGAGATAGATATGGAGAGTGATGAAAGTTTATCTGAAGCCATGGTGTTACTTGGAAGACAGTTCAACCGTATCATGAAGAGGATGGATAAAAGAAATAAATTCAATGGTCCAAGTACCAAATCTGACTTCAACAATAAGTTCAATGGTTCAAGCACCAAATCTGACTTCAACAAACCTGTATCTAGTCAAAGGAGGACCAGAAGTGATGACAAAAGTACTTCATCTAGAGGAGTTCAGTGTCATGAGTGCGAAGGATTTGGTCATATCAAATCTGAATGCCCTACTTTTCTAAAGAAGAAGAAGAGTCTTGCTGTTACTTAGTCAGATGAGGATGATTCAGAAGAAGATGAAGGTGAATCTGCTAAACTTGTCAATGCATTGACAGGTGTCTATGAATCTGATGCTGAATCATGCGATGAAACATCATATGAAGAACTTCTGGCTACCTATAAGGACTTATTCATCAGGAGCAATGAATTCTGCAAAGCCTTGGAAAAACAAAAGAAGGCGAATTGTCAACTACAGGCCGAGAAGAATGAATGTCTGGATATAATTAAGACTCTCAACAAAGAGATTGAAAAGCTGAATGAAGACTTGGAGCATGCTAGAAAACAAGTTAGAGTTTTTGCATCAGGAGAAGAAAAGTTTCAAGCCATGCTGCTAAAACAAAGTGCTGGTAAGAAACCTATTGGCTTTGATTACGAGATAGTGGATCAAGAAATGGGTTACAACAAAGCTACAATCACTACTCCCATTGATAAAACTTTTCCTGTTAGTGGTGGGTTACTACCTCCTCATCCTCCCACACATCAGGGAACTGACACATGGTTAAAACCCAAGCAGCATGTCCAGACTAACTCGATGCTTCAACACCCACCTCACCATCGATACAACAGGTCAAGGCCTAGGACTAAAAGAAGGAATTGGAGGTGTCATTATTGTGGTAGGAAAGGGCACATTAGACCTTATTGCTACAAACTGTATGGCTATCCACAGAATTCACGGCCACTTGAACCCAAATCTGAGAACGTGAATGTCAAGAAAGAGTGGAAGAAGAAGGAAGATGGTGTAAGCCTGATAGCTCATACATCACTGCGGGCATCATCTAGACAAGATTGGTATTTTGACAGTGGATGCTCTAGACACATGACTGGAGTGGAAGGGTATCTAGCCAACCTAAGGTCCTATGCCACAAGCTTTGTAACATTTGGAGATGGAGCTAAGGGAGAAATAAAAGGAATTGGGAACCTAATTGATAATGGGTTACCAAACTTAGACAATGTTCTGTTAGTAAAAGGACTTACAGCCAATTTGATTAGCATCAGTCAATTATGTGACCAAGGCATGAAGGTGAACTTCACACAATCAGAATGTCTTGTTACAGATGAAGAAGGAAGACTGATAATGAAGGGAGTAAGGTCCAAAGACAACTGTTACTTGTGGGTGTCTGAAGAAGGAAATTATATGTCTACTTGCCTCATAAGCAAAAATGAGGAAGTCAAACTCTGGCATCACAAGTTGGGTCATCTACACCTGAGAGGAATGAAAAAGGCCATAGCTGAAGAAGCAATCAGAGGATTACCCAAGCTAAAGATAGACGAAGGAACAATATGTGGAGAATGTCAGATAGGCAAACAAACCAAGGTGGCGCACCCAAGGCTTCAACATCAATCTACTACCAGAACACTTGAATTGTTACATATGGATTTGATGGGACCTATGCAGACTGAAAGTCTTGGAGGAAAAAGGTATGCTTTTGTTATGGTGGATGATTTCTCTAGATTTACATGGATAGACTTCCTTAGAGAAAAATCAGATAGTTTTGAAACATTTAGAAACTTATGTGTACAACTTCAAAGAGAAAAGGGGTCTGTCATCATAAGGGTCAGAAATGATCATGGAAAGGAATTTGAGAATAGCAAATTCTATGATTTCTGTGCAGCAGAAGGTATCCAACATGAATTCTCTGCTCCCATAACACCACAACAAAATGGTGTAGTAGAGAGAAAGAATAGAACCATTCAAGAGTCTGCTAGGGTAATGCTTCATGCCAAGGGTCTTCCATATCAGTTCTGGGCAGAGGCTATGAGTACAGCCTGCTACATACACAACCGTGTAACACTCAAAAAGGGAACATCTGCAACCTTGTATGAATTATGGAAGGGAAGAAAGCCAACAGTGAAACACTTTCACATTTTTGGGAGTAAATGCTACATTCTTGCTGACAGAGAACCAAGACGAAAACTTGATCCTAAAAGTGAAGAAGGTATATTTCTGGGATATTCCTTGAATAGCAGAGCCTACAGGGTCTATAACTCAAAAACCAAAGTCATTATGGAAACGATCAATGTTGTGATTGATGATGCACCATCCACTCAATCACAGGATGTGGAAATAGATGTTGAACCATCCCCTGACAATTCTGATGGGATAACACAAAGTGAAAAGTCTGAATTAAAAGGTGAGGAATCCGATCAAGACTCTGTACCTGCCCTAGCTAAAGCACCATCTATTAGAACACAGAAAAATCACCCCAAAGATCTAATCATAGGTGATCCAGACCAAGGTATTGCTACCAGAAGAAAGATTGATGCTATCTCAAACACTTGTTTTGTATCAAAATTTGAACCTAAAAACATAAAAGAGGCTCTTATTGATGAGTTCTGGATTGGAGCAATGCAAGAAGAATTGAATCAGTTCAAGAGAAATGAAGTGTGGGATCTTGTTCCAAGACCACATGGAGTAAATGTCATAGGCACTAAATGGATATACAAGAATAAGTCTGATGAGAAGGGTACAGTAACAAGGAATAAGGCAAGACTGGTAGCTCAAGGCTACACTCAGGTGGAGGGAATTGACTTTGATGAGACCTTTGCTCCCGTGGCAAGACTAGAGTCCATAAGGCTGCTTCTTGGTGTAGCTTGCATCCTCAAGCTCAAACTCTACCAAATGGATGTCAAGAGCGCCTTTCTAAATGGGTATCTTCATGAAGAAGTGTTTGTTGAACAGCCCAAAGGTTTCATAGATCCAAATCATCCGGATCATGTCTACAAACTGAAAAAGGCTTTGTATGGCTTGAAACAAGCACCAAGGGCTTGGTATGAAAGGCTAACTGAATTCCTGATCAACCAAGGTTACAAGAAAGGTGGAAATGACAAGACCTTATTTGTCAAAGAAATGAATGGAAACTTGTTGATAGCACAGATATATGTTGATGACATAGTCTTTGGAGGGATGGCGGAACCGATGGTCCAACACTTTGTGAGACAGATGCAGTCTGAATTTGAGATGAGCTTGGTAGGAGAATTGACCTATTTTCTTGGATTACAGGTGAAACAGATGGAAGACACAATATTTGTGTCTCAAAGCAAGTATGCTAAAAATATCATAAAGAAATTTGGCATAGAAAATGCTGCACACAAAAGAACACCTGCTGCCACACATCTAAAATTAACCAAGGATGAGAAAGGTGTAGATGTAGACCAAAGCCTGTACAGAAGCATGATAGGGAGCCTACTATACCTCACAGCAAGCATACCTGACATCACCTTTGCTGTTGGTGTATGTGCAAGGTACCAAGCTGAGCCAAAGATGAGCCATCTTACACAAGTAAAAAGAATTTTGAAGTATGTCAATGCAACTTCTGATTATGGAATAATGTATTCCCACACCAACAATGCTAGGTTGATGGGATATTGTGATGCAGATTGGGCTGGATGTGCTGATGACAGAAAAAGCACCTCTGGTGGATGTTTTTATCTAGGAGAGAATCTTATCTCATGGTTTAGCAAGAAACAAAACTGTGTTTCTCTATCCACTGCAGAGGCTGAGTACATTGCAGCTGGGAGTAATTGTTCTCAATTATTGTGGATGAAGCAGATGCTTAAGGAATACAATGTTGAACAGGATGCTCTAACATTGTACTGCGACAATTTAAGTGCCATAAATATTTCAAAAAATCCTATTCAGCATAGTAGAACAAAGCATATTGACATTCGTCATCACTTCATCAGGGATTTAGTGGAAGAAAATATTGTGAAATTGGAGCATGTTGCAACTGAAGAACAGGTAGCTGATATTTTTACCAAAGCTTTATATGCAAATCAGTTTGAAAGGCTTAGGGGCAAATTGGGGATTTGCCTACATGAGGAATTATAGCAGTTAAGGCATTATGTGCGCGCAACCGTTTTTTTCTCCAAATTTCAACTATTGGCGCACGTAAATCTAGGAAAGACAAAAATAACTTTCCATAACTTCTCAATTACACGCTATCAACTCTCATATCATCATTATTCTTTTCAAAATCCTTCAACTTCCTCTGAACTCTTTGCTGCGATCTGCAAACACAAACCATCATCTCAAATCATCAAAAATCTCAAAAACTTCAACAAGTTCTTTGTGAAAATGTCTCAATCTTCCGGTTCCGCTCAGATCAAAAACAAAATTGCTGATACTGTGAAAACAAGATCAAAATCTAAGAAGGAAGGAACAACTGTTGTGGTCGATGCGATGCCCATATCAAGTATTCCTGCAACTACTTCTAAGAAGAAGAAATCTGCAAAATCTTCTAAGAAAGTAAGTGAATCGTCTCCCTCGATCTCTATTAAGTCTGATTCTATTAAGTCTAAGAAGAAGAAACCCCAATCTCCTGTAAAAAGGGGTTTGAGCATGTCTGATCTCTACTTAAGTAAGAATTCTTCTGAAACGGCGAATGTGGAATCGCATGATGTTGCCTCCGGCAAAAATGCGAATGTTGAATCGTCTAATAAGGTTAATGAAGAAAGTGTTAAGTCTGTGTCTGAAAAGGTGAATCAAGAAACCCCTTCTGCAAAGGAAAACCCTAGTTCTGTTGAAACCCTAGGAAAAACCCAAAATGTTGCTGAGAATGTTTGTGTGACCAATAATCCTAGTGGTCCTGAGAATATGGCAGTTCCCACGAATGTCGTAACTGGTGTTACTGAAAAATCTCAAGAAAAGGCTGTTGTAACCGATGCTCCAACCGGTGTTGAGCCATCCTCTATACCAACTGATGCTGAGAAGGATGTTGAAGCATCCAAAGGAGGATCTAGCCCACATGCTAACACTGCCACTGGGTCGTTTGGCAGTGGATCTAATACTGAAGCTTCCACTGAAGAGGAAGTAAACAAAGAAAGTACCCCTGAAGATGTGGCTGATTCTGAGCCAAAGAATGAAGCTGGTGAGGACTCTGAGAAAACCACGAATGAAGAACAGTACATAGTGGATGTTGATGAAGTCCCCTCTGAAGAAGATCTGCAACCTCCACCCACTCAAAAAGGTATTGGGAGAAGACTGAGAAGCAGGACCACTACACCTGCACCTGCTGTTACCACTACCCCTGTTGTCACCAAGAAAACAAAGGACAATACTCTGAAGCCTGTCAAGTATGGTCCTAAGAAAGGATGGAGCAAGCCTATACCTCCTTCTGAAAAGAAAAAGGGTGTGCTGAAGAGGAAGAATGCACCATCAAGTGACTCTAATTTTGAAGCTGAAAAGGATGACTCAAGCATCAAGCCTCCTGCTAAGAAGGCTATGTCTGCTAAGAAGGCCATGCCTCCATCTGTTGCTCCTGACATTGAAGACTTTCCTTGTGACAATGTTTCATTTCATCTTCCATCTTATGCTCAACGATGGGGAATCATTTGCAAAAGAAGATTGGCTCTGGAAAGGGAACTAGGCAAAGATATTCTGGAATGTGAAGAGATTGTGAGTTTGATCAATGATGCTGGATTGATCAAAACTGTGTGGGGCTTAGGTTCCTGCTATGAGAAGCTGGTTAGGGAGTTTGTTGTCAACATCCCTATAGGTTGTGACAATCCCTTGGACAAAGAATTTCAGAAGGTATATGTTCGAGGAAAATGTGTGACATTTTCTCCAAGTGTGATCAACAAGGTGCTGGGTAATGCTGATGATCCTCACCCTGACATAGATGTATCTGACAATGTGGTCTGCAAAACTATCACAGCTGAAAAGGTGAAAACCTGGCCCAAGAAGGAGAAGGTACCTGCTGTCAAGCTAACCCAAAAATATGCCATCTTGAATCGTATTGCATCTGTCAACTGGGTTCCTACAACACATGCATCTGACATTGCAACAAATCTGGGTAAGCTCATTTATATGATTGGTACTGGTACAAAATTTAATGCTGGTCTATATATTTTCAATCAAGTTGTGCAGCATGCTAAGACCTCTGTCACCAAGCAACCCATTGCTTTTCCAACTTTGATCTGTGACATCATCTTGTCCCAACATCCGAATATAAGGCATGAGGATGAGTCTGCTAAGAAAAGGGCAACTCCTCTGGCCATTCATCAGAAGCTGTACAGTAAACAGCATGCTCCAGATATTGTTGGACCATCAAATGCTGCTGCTGACACTCCTATGACAAGGAAGGAGATGATTGCTATGCTGGAAGCAAACTGTAAAGAGCTAGATGAAAAGAAGTTGCAGTTTGAAAGGATGATACATGCTCTCAGGGTTGAAGAGGCTGCAGCTCAAGCAGCTGATGCAGATGATGATGGTTCTAGTGGTGGAGAAGAAGCTGACTCAGATGCTGAAGGAGAAGAAAGTGATTCCTCCCAAAGTGCTTCTGTGTAATTCTGATTTTGGATTTTTGTTTTGCATGTCTGTGGGCTGAGCCCTGAATTTAGCACCTAGTGTGCATGGTTTGTAATATTTTGTCTGCACTTTCTGTTCTGCTACTATCTGCACTGCTCTTGGATACTATTTTATGCAGTTCCCATTTTGTCTATTTTGTGGCTAAAAAGGGGGAGTAGTTATTGTATGCCATAATAGGTTGCTGAGGCCTTGATGTGCCACCAGATGCTGGATCATCTGAATAATTCTATGCATGAATTAAGGGGGAGTAAGATGAACTTGGTACTCGATTCTACCTTTGAGGGGGAGCAATATTTATTTTTGCTTAGCACACAATGTGCTACTGCATGTTGAAGCATCATCTGTTCCTGAGAATTTATTTTTCTCAACTTTGAGGGAATTTATTTTTCCCCAGTGTTTCTTTTATGAGAATCTTATACTCTCTATTGGCAAATTCCTGTGAGGCTACTTGTGCTTATCCTTCCGCTGTTGCATGCCTCTGAAGTTCTAAATTGATACATATTAAATATGCTATTTTTATATGAGGGGTTATTAAAACAAGCATGTTAAATTGTTCTACTTTACTTCATGACTGTGTGCCTACGTTGAGTTGAAGAAAAGGTAGCTTGTGTATCCCTTTAGAGCGGTTGAAATCATCCTAGGATGTTTTAGCCAAAAATTGCCAAAGGGGGAGATTGTTGGCGTTGTATGGTTGGCCTCATTTTGCTAAAACATGTGATCTTTCCTGATGTGGAACTACATGCTTCCACTATCCAGTATAAGCAAGATGTTCGGTACAATGCTTCAACATTGGATGCCACATCCAGTAGGCCGGGCCTGTGTATGGTGAGATCTCGCGCCTAAGTTCTAAATATGGAATTCACAATAAATGTTCGTTTGTGATAAGGAGCGTTGTCACGCATAATTATTAATGGATCTCGTGATCAAGTGTTGCTTGCTAATCAGATCTTCAAGTTAAGGAAACAAAACATTTTAATTGAAGATTATTCCTTGAAGGAACCATTAATCATGTTGTACTATTGAAGCCTAATTGAAGACCTAGCCTGAGCTCGTGAAGGTTATTTAAAGAAGGTTGACTCCATTGTTCAACTCACTGAAACCAGATTTGAGTCTTACAAAGCGTGAGTTTAGGTTTTAGTATTGTGTCTATTGTGTTCTAAGTCTTGTGTTGATTTCCCACTAGACTAGGAACTGTGTGTTTGTGCATTGTAATATCTCTGGAGCTTCTAAGCAAGGAGATAGTGTGTGTATATCATTCCAAAGCTTTTAAGCACGGAAATGGTATGAGTGTTTTATGAAGTGTGTCTTCACATATTAAATCTAGAATTGTACGATCACAGTGGCTGTGGTCAAGAGGAGGTGAGCGGAGGTTCTCATACCTAGGTGAGTCTTAGGTAGGATATAGCACGGGTGGTGATTAGGTGAGAAGTCATAAACGGGAGGTTTATTGAGGGCTTCAAACTAATACTATCATAGTGGATTCACTCCTGGATTGGGATCCCCCAGAGTAGGCTTATGCTGAACTGGGTTAACAAATTACTATGTTAATTTACTTTCAGTTTGTTAAGTTTATTATTCCTTGTGTATGCGCGGTTGGATGTTGGATCATTGATTCACGCATTAAAAGTGTATTATAGTGGTGAAGCGTTGAGTACAACATCTTAACACTAGTGTGCCAGAATTTCAAGTTTTAATCTAAATATTGTGCCAATTATTTTGAGAAGCTGTTTCAAAAGCCTTCATTGCTCCAGAAAGTTCAATAAAGTAATAATTAGTAATACCTAGAGGTCCAGCAAAACCAAAAACAAACTTTGTAGAGTGATTCCTAAAAATACCTCCACAAGAAGCATCATCAGGGTTTCGATTTGAGGATCCATCAATGTTGCATTTTAACCAATCAACAAGAGGAGGTTGCCAACAAACTTCTTTAAGATATGTAGCTTTGGGCTGGTGAATATTAATTTTGAATAACTTCAAAAGGTTGAAATCTCTTATAGAGTTAGAAGATGATTTACAAGTGTTGTTACCTATAAGTGAAGTGTTAGCTATGGTCATTACAATATCAGAAGCCCAAGGCATCAACTTATTGTTAATTCTAGCTTGATTTCTGACAAACCATAAAGTAGTGATTAAGTTAATGTGATGGTAGAAGTTATGGTAGTCTTGCAGGATACCAGTTTAAGTCACAAAGCTTCCATATCCTCAATGGAAGAAAATTGAAGGACTAAATTTAAATAACCAGCCAACCAAGACGAAGTTTTTCAAGAAAGCTACATTCAAAGAAAATATGAAATGAAGATTTCACTTGACTTTTATAAATGTTGCACATTGAAGGCATATAACCACCTCCGATCATAAGATTCTCATTAGGATAAAACTAAACAAAAGATAAAATTTTTAATCATCATCACTTTCAGGCTGAAGTGTTTGTCGTTTTCCCCGATTGTTGCCTCATCTTCCTCTTGAAATATTTACCAGCGCCCTTCTACCAGCTCTGCCTTTGTAAGAACAAAATTGGTTTTGTTAAATCTCTCTCTTGGTTTTGTTATAAAATTACTTTTAGTATGAAAGAACAATTGGTGTTACTATGCATAAAGCAAAGAGTAAGTTCCAAAAAGCTTCTCAAGGGTGTTCTTCAACGAATCTATTTCTATATGTCTATATATAGAGGCATCAATTGAAGATTATCAACAAGACTCACTAGCCTCTAAAAGCGCTCATATTCTATCAAATTCAAAAGCTGTGTAAATACTTACAAATTCTTACAAACTTTGTATCTTAGAATTAAGTGTTAGAGAGTCTTGTACTACATTGTATTTTGTGAACTCCTATGAATATCAAGTGTTCAATCTTTATAAGCTATCTTAAATTTGCATTGTATTAAGATTAGTTGAAGTCTCTTGTACGTGATACTTGAGCAAGGAAATCATATGCTGGAGAGTCTAGGCAAAAAAGTTCTAAACTATGTGTTTGAACAATTGTAATCAGTTGTGATTATAGTGAACTCTCTTGTTTTACTTTGTCAACGGATACACCGACTTTGTGACTGCAATTATCTAAAAATCAAAATTTCTAATTTTTTTTTTTGACAAAAAAATTCTAATTTTTAAACTATTAAATTATTAAATTTTTATTTAAAAAATTTCGTTGACCACATTTCGATGGCTTGAATCCACCAATAACGTTATTGAGGGCCCAGGGTCACCAAATCGCCAATACTCCCTCTGTGATACTATATAAGCAAAAAAAAAAACCCTTTTTAGATTCATTGTTTTATTATTGTATGTAGTCTATATTATATACCAAATACATTAATAAAGCAATGAACCTAAAAATGTGTTTTTGCTTATATAGTGTCACGGAGAGAGTAAATTATTAACATGCCAGAATTTTTTTCCGAGGGTCTTAAGCCGTCAATAAGTGTCTGTCAATTATTTATTTAGGGTCCTTAGCCACCAATAAGTGTTATAGACAAGGTTTTTATTGATGGCCCAAGACCGCCAAGATGTTGCTTTAAATTGACGGTTTTTGGGACTTACTGGAGGCTTTTTGCCGCCAATAAATCTATTTTTTCTTGTAATGTTTATTTTAGTTTAGTTTATATTTTTTATGATTTAACTTATACTCTTTTGTATGTTAATCATTAGTTAAATCATTTAACGTGAATGATTTGATAAAGATCATCGTTTAATTGTGTTTAAAACTATATTAGCAAAAGCTTTTTAAAATGGGAAACACAATTCAAAATCCCTTTTTCTTGTGTTTCGTGACTAACTAAAGTTCCCAATGTGAACTTTCATAAACTATATGTTTTGAAGCTTTTTCCCAGTTGTTTAAAAAAAACTTTTTCACAATCCTTCAACCTCCTTAAGCTTTCAAAACTCTGCCCTTGGAATCTCTTCAGCTGCAACAAATTTTTTTCTCCTAGTTAATATAGGTGAATTGAAATGGAAGAAACAAACATGCAATGAATTCGTTGAGATGCTTGAAGGATTAAATGCAGTGGCAGTTCTAGAATTTTTTGCTAGTGGAGGCTAGAAAATTATGTGTATATTTTGATCAATTAGAGAAGCTTGTTACCGAACATGTCTTGTTTTTATCACTTTGATTCCTACTAGCTTTAAGGAGTTAGGATGAATGGTGATTACAAATGTAAGAAGTTTAGAGTTTGGATTGAGCGGGTTGAATGGTGAAATTAAAGATATCGAGGCTTGTGAGAGTAAGAGGGAAAGAGAAACTCTGCAGAAAATGAATTGCGTTGGTCTTTCTTGACTTATATAATCACTTGTGAGAATTTCTACTCTTGAAGTTTATTATTAATTTCACCTAAGAAATTAGAGATTTAGTTGAGTTTAAAAGTTCTCTTATCTAATGGTTAAAAAAAAAAAGTTCTCTTATCTAAGGAATTGGTTATGTAACTTCAAAATCATATAATCTTACTATTAATAAAATAATAATAACTTGTTCGTATTTGTTTTTTAAAATGTATACTATATATTATTGAGTGTTGACTAATAGTAAAATAGTGTATACAAAAAACTTGTAGAATTTAAGCAAACATGTGATTTCTTGTTAGTTCAAACGGAACAAAGAGAACCATGCATATAATAATTGATCTAAAATACTACAGGTTGTGGACCATAAATATATTAATTATTTAGCGTAGGATTTTACCCAAAATAAAAGAAGAAAAAGGCAGCGTAGCATGGTCCAATTCTACTAGAATGCCAAAATATAGCGGCACTAATTTTCGACTATTTCTAAGGTCCAATTGCAACCAACAGAACGAAGGAAAGAAAGACAAGTATTTATTTATATGAAGATTAAAAAACAAAGATTTAGCTTTAATGATAGGATGCTTTAATGATAGGATTCATTCGTAGGACGATCGGTCCCTGTGAGTTTAACTTAGTTGATAGAGACATCACATTATATGTGTAGTAGTTTGGGTTCGAACTACAGACACTTCACTTATTTACGGAACTTTTAGCCATCAGGCTATTTGACAAAAAAAATGTGAAAACTTAAAATGAAAATTTCTTATTTAAATTATATTTTATTATTATTAAAATTTGTGAGACTTATATTCAACCACAAAAGTTAGTTTAAGAGTTGAGGTTTGCACTACACTTATAAAGACTATCTATGTCATATCTCTAGCCAATGTGGGACTTCAAACACACCCCCTCACGTCCAGAACTGGACAAGCTAAAACGTAAAATCAACAACAACGGGTGACCCAAATATGGGAGGTCTCCACAACAAACAACAAATGAATCTAGGATGGACTCTGATACCATATTAGAATTTGTGAGGCCTATACTCAACCACAAAAGTTAGCTTAAGAATTGAGGTTTGCACTACACTTATAAATGCTATCTATGTCATATCTCTAGCCAATGTGGGACTTCTAACACACCCCCTCACGTCAAGAACTGAACAAACTAAAACGTGAAATCAATAACAACGGGTGGCCCAAATATGGGAGGTCTCCACAACAAACAACAAATGAATCTAGGATGAGCTCTGATACCATATTAGAATTTGTGAGGCTTATACTCAACCACAAAAAAGTTAGCTTAAGAGTTGAAGTTTGCACTACACTTATAAAGACTATCTATGTCGTATCTATAATCAATGTGAGACTTCTAACCATTATTAAAGTAAGAATTAATAACATAAAATGTAGTCAACCTTGTAACTAACCTACACAATATTTATATTCTAATCAATAACAACAAAATACTTTTTATTATAAAAATAAAAAAAAACAACAAAAAACTTTTTTAGCTAAAAAAAATCTCCCGCACGTCTAACAATTTTTGAAGCAATCTTGTCAATTAAGTTTTCATATTATAATTATATTAGTTTTGTTCACTTTATATTCTTATCTACCCACCTTTCAAATTGTTTTAAAAAAATCATAACTTTTTTATTTTATTTTTTTGAATTGATTTTTTATATTTTTTTTTTTTGAGATATATTACCATATAAATTATTTGAAGCCCCAAAAGAAGGTACTCAAGGTAGCCCATGAGGACGACACTTTAAGAAATTAAAATACATTATGTACGATATAGCAGTTGTGGAGGTTGTTTGATTTAAATTGAAAGTGAAGTCATTCTAAATAGTATTATTATCAAGAGTGGAGCTTCTCATGTGTTCGGCTTATTACGAAGACACTTACGAACAAATAAGTTATATTTCGTAGATAATTTTTCACACAGAATACGTTACGCAATGTAGAAACTTTTGCCGGAACAAATTTGTTCCAAATGAGGTTACAATGAATGCCCCTTTGAGTCTCGGTTGTACTAGTTAGGACAAGATAACCACCATGAACTGGAAATCCTTCCTCAGGATTTGGCACACATTCCCATTCATCCGGGATGTACGTCAGCCTGCAATAAAACATTAGCCAAAACATAACAACATTCACTCCGCAACTCGTCCTCCCAGACGAACAACTGCTTGTGCCACCTCCAACCATTTCCACCATAGTCCCATTATCCTTGTCAAGACTCAACTTAAATAATCTACTAAATTGAGAGAAATCCCATCCACCGAACTAGAGCTGTTCAAATGAGCTAGCTATCTCGAATGGGCCGCAGGTAGCTCAAGCCTAAATAAATTATAATAAAAAAAATTTAAAATAAATATGTGTAATAAAATAAGTTTGCCAAGTGCCAACTGTCATTATATTTTAAATATTAATTTTTTCTTATTTGGGTCAATTCAATACATTTTAATTTTTTTTCTTTCACCACCAGTTTAATCTGGTTTAAAAGTCAATCCAATACATTAAGCCCACTTAAACATAACATTGATTTGATTCACATTCATCGTAAAATGAAGTATAGAGAGACAAACTCACCGAACTTATTATATGTTATATATGTTCTTCACGCCTCCGTTTTCCTGCCGCGTTCCTCTTCATCATCCTCGTAAGTTCTTTAATCTCTGTTCTTGAGTTCGTGTTTGCTAAATAACTTATATAGATAACAAATATGTTGTTTAGCAAGATTTTTAGCAAAACAATGTAACAACAAAATATATATATATATCAGTGGCGGCTTGCACACATGTGCGAGGTGTGCAACGGCATCAGGCCTCAAAATTTTGAGGTCCTATAATATTACTTATATATTATTTATACCTATAAAATATCAGATGTATATTAAAATAGATTAATTTTTAGGCTTTAAACTAATAGTTATATATTGTTAATGTTCATATAATATCATATGAGTATCAATAGATTAGTTATCTATAGTCGTAAATATAGTTTTAGTCTATTTTAATCTTTGCATAAAATTTAACCTTAGATTAGGAGGTTCCTTTTTGACGTTATATACAAAGATAATTATTTTGTATTTCTTATCTCATTTGATTTAATGCAATTGGTTGAATATTGATAATCTATATGTTTATAAGAATAAAAATGATTTTTTTTATATATACGCAATTTAAATCGACGGTTTTTTCTTAAAAAAAATTATATTAAAGGGCCACTGTTATATTTTGCACAGAGCCTCCTAAAACCCGGAGATGTCCCTGATATATATATATATATATATATATATATATATATATATATATATGGGGTCTGCTAACTTAGACCCACCTAAAAATATGAAGGTTTAAGTTAGCAAGATGCACCTTTTCACTTTAGACCAAAACACCATTTTTTACTATTTTTAATATATTTTCAAGCCAAAAGTAGTTTAGTAAAACTGATTTGATGTTTTAACATGAAGATCTAAGTTAGCAAGGTGCACCTTTTCAAAGTTGAGTAACATGTTTTCTTAAGTTGTCATTTTTTTTTATTTCCTATGGTGTTTATTTAGATTTCATATATTTATAATTAAGTGGATGTAAATTAACAAATGAGTGCACCAACATTTAATAAAATTTACGTAACTAATCCTCAATTTTCTAGTGTAAAATAACTAATGTCAATGTTGTTTTTTTTCAAAGTGAAATGGTGCACCTTACTAACTTAGACCTTCATGATTTTAGGTGAATTTAAGTTAGCAAATCTATCTATCTATATATATGATCGATAATTTTTTCACAAATTGAACTATACATAAATTATGTTGTTTGTGACAGTACAATTTACATTGTGTACATTTTAATTAGAAAAAAATTCATGTAGGACAAAATATCAAATATGCAAAAGATAGAGACCGCATAAAGCTTAAGAATGTCCATGAAGCAATCTTCCAATTAGTTAAGCTAACACATAAGGCAGCAACCGCAAGTCAGCAAAAACCTTTTAAAAACAAATACTAAATACTTATCATTGGTTGTCGACCCAAGTATAAATGTAATCACCCATTTACCATCATCAAGTGATAGTGAGGAATTTACAAGACAGCAAAAATGGAAGCATTATGGGAGGTAACCTCATGAAGAAGATTAAGACTTTCAGGAGGTGAAAATTAACCATGTATTTTGAGAGGTCAATCGATGTGCGGATATGCTTGTCAATATAGGTTGTGAAGGCTATGGTAGTACCGTGATTTTTTAGCACCCCCTTCTGAGGTGATTCATATTGTTGGCGATGATTATAGGGGTGTCTCTTTCGCCCGCTTAATTTCAGTGTAATTTTCTTCCTTTGGCCTTAGGCCCTGTTGAATAAAAAAAAAAAATTATACAAATTTTTTTGTCTATATACTTGTTTCTACTTATGAAAATATCGTACTATATTATATGTAAAAAAAAATCCGGCAACATTGCAACCCGTGCGTACGCAATAGTATTATACTAGTATTGTCGACTAAGAAAAATAGGAACATACTCTCTCCGGTCCTTATTATAAGAAAATATTTACTTTTTAGATTCATAGAATGTTGGATGTATCTGATCCATATTATCGATCAGATATATCAAACATTCTATAAATTTAAAAAGTAAATATCTTGTTATAATAAGATTAGAGGGATTATTATAAAATACACATGCCAAAAATACGTTGACAAAATAAGTGCCTTGGAGCGTGACACGGTTGAGTATTAATTTGACAACTACAAGACAACAAGCAGAAGCAGTGCATGGACTGAGAGATGCTACGTTTCATTTCATGTCCATTTTCTTTCTTTTCATTATTGTGTTTTTTGTCTTTTTATTTTTATTGTTGGATGGGATATGTTTGGTGAACAGTGAATGAAACTAATGGGGTGACAAAACAATCTTCCACGCGTTAGCATGAAGTGTCCCATTAACATTCATTTTAAATATTTATTATTATCAATCAATCTGGGACTGTGATTGTGACCTTGGTTTTAATTTCAGGAAAGCCAGCAACCTCATGTTTGGCAATGACATTAATATTGCTGCCAGTTGAGACGGATTTTGTCATGCATGCAAAGGAAAAATAAGTTGAGATATACGATATTTCATCAAGTTTTAAATTTTTTATTGTCTATTTTACCATGTTATTGGTAAAATAACTACTAATTTTTATTAAAAAAAATAAAACATTGAGATATATATAAAAGACGATTTTTTCTTCAAACCGAAATTATTCATATAGTTAAAGATTGAATTTCTAATCATTTGTTTAAATGACCCAAAATCTTAACCACTTGAATCAATACAATACAATGTTGGTTCTAAATATTTTATTGTTTTTGTCTTTTTAGAAGTGTCGTCTCCTCCTTCCCTTTCGAAAGTGAGGTTTGAATCTCAATGAACGAAGTTTGAATCTGAAGGATTTTGTGAGTGAAATGAAAATAAAAGGGAATCGGAAGTTTGAATTTAAGGATTTTGTAAAATGAAATGAAAACAAAAGAGGGAATGGAGTGAATATCTCGCGCGGGTTATGATATAAGCCACGACGGTTCCAATGAAACGGCCGCAAACCTCCAAAGTTAGAATAGCGGTGACGGTTGTGTATAGACCGTCACTGCTGTTCCGTTGCAAATACACACCTTTTTTTGTAGTGTTCATATCAATTTTTTTCCTTACTATCTAGCCATCAAGAGTGGTGTGCACCATTGGAGGCTTGGTCTCCGTTGTCGCACCATCTTCTAGCCCTATAGGTTTTTATTAACCGTTGTCGTTCATTTGTTCTATGTGTTTGAATAGCTAGCTAGAATTCAGGTGCCGCGCTGCGGGTTTGTGACGTCGTTGGGTGGTCAATCTCCTCAAGTTGTTGTTTCGTCGTTGAGAGTTTGTGACGCCATTGGATGGTTTGCTTCACCGCCACAGACTGCTCTATTTGGTTGTTATGTTTCCGATTGACTTTCTCATTCATATATTAATTCTCGGGTAAATGATCATTTACCCCCCTGCAAAATAAGCAAATTTTCGTTTACCCCCCTACGCAGATTTTTTTTCTGTTTACCCCCCTGCAAAAAATAGATTCACTCATTTTGCCCCCCGTGTGTACAGCAGGACATGTGAATGTGCAAATCTGCTTACATGGCTTGTACACGTGGAAAAAATAATTAATATTTATTTTTTAAATTCCACGTCAGATAATATATTTTTTTAAAAAAAAAATTCTACAAAATAAAAAAACGGATTTTCTTTTTTTTTTTCCCAAAAAAATCCTACAAATAAATTTTTTTTCCTACAAAATTTTTTAAAACATTTCCTGCAAAAAAAGTAATTTTTTTTCCTACAAAGAATTTAAAAAAATTTCCAACAAAAAAAAAAATGAATTTTCTTATTTTGCTCCCAAAATAAAGTTTATTTTCAAAATAAAAATTTTAAAGATTTATTTTCAAATCTTTTTGAATTAAAAAAACATGATCTTTATTTTTTAAAAACAAAACATTATTTTTTTGTTAATCTCTTTGAATTAAAAAAAATAGAAAAAGAAGTTTATTCGTATTTTCCTCTTATACCAAAATCATTTGTCCTAGAACTAGAAAAATAGAAGGAAGCAGAAGACAATAACGAAGTAGAAGACGATTCCGGTGATTGAAGAAGATGACGACGAATATGATCACGACGGTGGAAGCAAACCGGCGAAGATTCTGTTTTTTTTAAATAAAAAAGATTTGAAAATATTTTTTTAATATCTTAAAAATAAACTTTATTTGGGAGAAAAATATGAAAATTCGTTTTTTTATTTTAGGAAAAAAATAATAATTTTGTACGAAAAAAACTATTTGTAGGAATTTTTAAAAATTTTGTAGGGAAAAAAATTTTATTTGTAGGATTTTCTTTTTATTTTGGAAAAAAAATTCGTTTTATTAATTTTGTAGGAAAAAAATTTTAAATTTTTTTTTTGAAAAAAATATTATCTGACGTGGAAGTTAAAAATAAATATAAATGTTTTTTCCACGTGTACAAGCCACGTCAGCAAATTTGCACAATCACATGTCCTGCTGTACACACAGGGGGCAAAATGAGTGAATCTATTTTTTGCAGGGGGGTAAACAGAAAAAAAATCTACATAGGGGGGTAAACGAAAATTTGCTTATTTTGCAGGGGGGTAAATGATCATTTACCCTTAATTCTCTAATAGTTGTTCAGATATGTGATATGTTGAGATCTGTGGTTATTGAAGTTTCGGATTTGCCTCCAACAAGTCAGTGTCGTTTCCTAGCAATATTTTTTTATAAGCAAAAATGAATTATAAGGAATACTCAACCCTTACAATTCAAGAATAAACACCTTATTCAAGAACAAACACCTTATGTGCTTTGCTTTGAAAACACATTAAAATATTATTACACCAATCAAAGACAGCTAGATTTACATATATTCCTATCAACGTTGATTTCAAATTGTTTTTGTTAGTGTTCAAACGGTTTCATATCTAGGCGGATTCTAGATATTTTTTATGGATTTCATGAAGTGGATTGAATGAGAAGCATGATATTATGGTGTACTGTTAGTATTATATAATTTTCTTTTTTCACTCTATTTTGTATCAGCGATATTGGTGGATTATTGCAACCAAATTTTATGTCCAAATTCTTCGGGGTCCAAATTTAAATTAATTTTTCCTGAAAAAATTGAGAACTTTTTTTTCCAAAAAATATTTCCCGAATAAAATATCGGAACTTTTCACAGAAAAAAAGATCAAAAAAATTTTTCCCGGAAAATATCCGAAAATTTTTTCAGAATAAAATATCGGAACTTTTTTCCAAAAAAACTCTGGAATTGTTTTTATATTTTTTTTTGTTACAAGGCTAATCAAAACAAAACAAAAAACAAACAGAAAAAAGAAAAGAAAACTATTCTCTAAGGTAGAAAGTTCCAGTCGCGTCGCTCCGAAAAATATATCAAAGAAATCTTCTGGGGGAGATGCATGAATCGTGAGATCAGAATCTGAAGAGGCTCCAAGCTTAGCTAAGAAATCCGCACAATTATTTCCCTCTCTGAGAGTGTGGAAAAGAGTAATGTTCCTTTGAGATATCAACTCTTTGATGTCTTGAATCAACACAACATAAACATGATATTTGATATTGGGACCTTTAAGGAGGTTGATGCTGTGGAGAGAATCGGAGTAGCAGACTAACTCATCAATAGCCATATTTTTCGCCAAAGTGAGGCCCTGGTAGATGGCAAATAACTCTGCGAGTAGTATGTCTGAGGATGTCTGAATTGTTTTTATTTGAAATCGATAAAACTTTCCCCCAAAAAACCGGGAACTTGTTTTTGAAAATAAAATCGAAAACTTTTTTTCCAGAAATTAATATGCTTTTTGAGCCAGCCCCACCTATATACTAGAGGGAACCTTCTTTTTTTTTACTCTATACTAGAGGGAACCTAAAATGGCGAAATTTTCACCTGCTAAAATTGTATGAAGACAATTATACTTATTTTTTCTTTGAATTATTAATTAGACACTTATACATAGTATTTTATTTTTAGGGCTTGTTTGGCCTAGCTTTTTTTAGGTGTAGAAGCTGTTTTAATCATAAAGCTAGAAATAATAGCTTTTTAACTAAAGTTAAAATTGTTTGGTAAATCTTAATTTTTTTTATAAAATAAAATTTAAAATTTGTTGATTTTTTATTATAATAGTGTTAAAAGATATATTTGATAATATATTATAATTTTTCCTAAAATATAGAAACTGTTTTTTTTTTTTTAACTGTAACTTCTAGAAATTGTTGTTTGGCCTAGCTTCTTACTTTTAAGTAAAAAGAAGAGGAAAAAAAACTAGGCCAAACGGACCCTTAGGCCAATGCTACGGTGGACCACCTTCACAAGTGATCCATCATGGACAAGTAATCTACCGAATATGAATTTTACGAAATTCAATGTTGGATTGAAAGTTTATATCGTATAGATCATCCATAAATTTTTGAAATTTTTTTGAAAATCATTTGATATGTTATTGAGACCTATCAAGATTTACGTTATTTAATAAACCATTAATCTTGATGTGTCTCAATAACATATCAAATGATTTTCAACTTTTCTAAAATTTTCTATGGATGATCTATATGATATAAACTTTCAATCCAACGGTGGATTTTGTAATATTTATATTCGTTATAATGTTATTCATGACGGTCCATCATGAATTACTTGATGAAGTAGTCCATATTAGAATTTATCTATATTTTTATTATGATTTGAGTACTACGAACTACAAAAGTTTTTACTTGAGGTATATAATAAATGTAAAAGATTCACTTTGGTTAGATTTGGATGTATGTAATTGACAGACAATGTAGGCAGGTAGAACCAGTTATGCAAAATGCAGACACCGCAAAGGAGGATGAAATATGGACCAACCTATTAATAATTTAATATAGCTATACAATAGACAAGGTTAGTGCAGTAGGTACCACTGACACTCTGGCAGTGCCAAAACTACAATCAAACACTTTCTCTCTATACTATACGTTTGTGGATAGTGATACTGGAGTAGTACATTTCAATTTCATGCCATAAAATCCCACTGAACAAGATTCTTGTTCTGTGCTCATCAAATTTTTAATGCGTGTCTCAGAATAAATGGTCATCAATAGTATGTATGTATGTATGTATGGGGAATAACTTCCCGGATGTTTTTGTTACTAATAATTTCAATCATGAATGAATGATGCAGTAAAAAAAAAAAATACTAAGATTGAGTTATGATTTTTTTTTTTTAATAACATAGTCAATGAGTCATGATATCTAGTCCATTTGATTTTGTTCTCTCGTCGCTCGATCAAAATGAAATGATTTCAACCGTGAGACTCAAAACAGTTACGATGGCGTTAGATTTTTAGTATGGTGGTTCAAGGTGTGAAATATACCTATCAGTGACAAGTCTGACACTACTCAAGTATAGTTGTGTTTTCAAAATGCTTTTGGGCCATTGGATGGTTGGTTTGGGCTTAGTGTGATTGTGTGCATTGATTCATCTCTTTGCATTTTTTAATTTCTAAGACTCTTGGTTATTCTCTCTTTTCATTGAGTTGGACGTTGTTTTGTCCTGATCATCTTCTCTAGAATTTCAACTTCGATCAATAAATATGAAAACAACTCAACAAATACTTTCTCAAAATGTTGCAAGCTAAGCCACTAAATTTGATCTAATAGTGAGAGATTTTGAATAATATGCATGAAGTTTTAGGTTTCATCTTCATTGACAATATTGTAAATGGGAAAAAAAAATGTTGCAATGCGCATAACATAAGTTATCAAGTAGCCAAATTCAACGTAAAATGTTAGCTTTGTTGAAGTAACGCCAACAACTTTGCAAGTAGTTGTTGCCTTTATATGTTAATTTTATATGTTGTCAATAACTAAGACAATGTAAAATGTGTTTTTAACAAATTTACAGCATCTGAATGTGGTCAAAATAAGTCTTTCACATCTAAATGTTTACACGTTTTACTGCAAGAAACATACATATATATATCACTTTATTAACTTAGATTGAAATTACCAGTGTTTCAATAAATGCAACACATACAATCCAATCGTTTTAAAAGAAGAAAAAATTATTGTACTATAAAATCTAAAATTTAAGTTTACCAATATTTCGTAAAAAATCAAATTCTATTTTTTATGGTTCAAACTTCAAAGTGCGAGTTTCATAATAAAGAAGTGAAAAATTTAAAAATACAATATATGTGAACATTTTAGATGTATTTATGTGGGGTGTAAAAATCAAGTGTGGGGATACAAAAAAAATATCAGTCACTAACAAAAGAAAGAAAGGAAAAGTAAAATGGCTATAGCCCATTTTAATGGAGCATATAGCCCCTTTTTTTTGGGCTACTGCCTAATGACCATTTGATTTGGAGAATTTTTTATTTTGCGCCCTTCACCCTTTTTGCGCGCCTTCTGTATTTTCATTTTTACCCATTTGTATGTTTGGTCAATTTTGGTTGGCAACCATAGAAGCTATGACATATCATTGACCAATCACATGCACCTTAAAATTCTATAAATATAAACCTCAGTTTTGCATTTTTAAATCACTCATTTATATTTTATATAGTGTTTCTGCTCTGAACGGGCACAACATAATAGCTTCTTTAGTGACAGTAAAGTGTTGCTTGCGGTGGAGAAGAGCTTAAGACACGGAGAGAAAAAATACCTGCAAAAAGTTAGCACTCTAACGCTCAAGTCAGTATTTGCTTAAGGGGAATGTATATGAATTGGGTGAATTGTGTGTACCTTGAGTGTTGATTCATGGGTGTATATATAGGCAAGTTCACTAATGAATATGCATGAAGAATGACAAT
The DNA here is from genome assembly GCF_020283565.1 of Trifolium pratense. Lineage (NCBI taxonomy): Eukaryota > Viridiplantae > Streptophyta > Magnoliopsida > Fabales > Fabaceae > Trifolium > Trifolium pratense. The sequence goes on along the minus strand of NC_060059.1, from coordinate 44,039,275 downwards.
TCCACTACGTGAGTGGAATAAGGAATAATATTATGCAATGGATATTCTTATACTATGACGAGCTATCTTGGATCTCAATGTATATTTGAACTTTAATGTAATGGGCCTTTGACCCAGACAAATTCTCTTTGTTATATTTTCTCAATATACCAAAAAGGAAAACATAAAAATAGTTTTAAGATAATAATTTATCTGAGGGATTTGAGTTGGTAAATTGAAACTATAAATAACTAACTTTACTATGTAATTGTAAAAAAAATTGGATTAGAGTATGTACTACTTTCTTTTTTAATAAAATACTGTAGTTTTTTTTTTTTTTGTCAAGAAACTATGTAGCATGGGTATTCCTAAAATGGTGAAGTACCCGCTTCGGGTACGTACCAGTACCGGATACTCCATGGTACTCGTATGGTACGCACCGATTCCGTACTCATTGTTATTTGGTTGATTATGATGATGAATACGGAAAAAACATATTGGTTGTTGAAAAATCTCTTAAAATATTATAATTTTTTATTATATTTCAATTATCTCTCATTTTTTATGAAAATAGTTGAGACAGTAGAAAAAAAAAAAAACTTCAAAGCATGATGATAATAATTCACTTAAAAATAATTTTTCTAATATTTTATACTAACGAACCCATACCTTAAATTTTCTAAAAATGTCGTACTGCGTATCAATACCAATACCGGTACCGTACCCGTACCTAGGCAACTTACTTAGTCAAGAAATATTGCTGTCTTTTATTATTGTTTTTAAAGCAACAAAAGGAAAATGTATGACTATCTTTTATATATAAAATCAATACTTTTTACACCAAAATCAACCTAGTTTATCTCATTATTCCAATAATATTCGGTATAAGAAGGAATAACTCAATAACATTGAGACAAGATCAAAAAATAGCCGCTCATATAAGGTAGTGAGCAATCATATTCAAAAAAGAAGGAGATTAAAGTAACATCATCTTTTAAGATATTGCCATGTGTTGATACTTTGATTTCTTCTCATAAATCCTTCGTAACAAACATCATCTCTCAAATAACAAAATTTATGAATTTTTTAATAAAAAATTATTATATATTGATAAAAATGCAGAAGCACATGTTTCGGTTATTTCAGTTATGTGAGCTTTAGACTCGCGATGTTGTGTTGTGGACAAGAATCATTTATCACAATCTCAATGTAAGAACAATCTGACTCTGCTATCACTCTGCCAATTTTCCTAATTCTCTACTATTCTCTCTCATGCATCATGTTTTGCATTTCTATTCTTCATACAACAACAGCAACAACCATATAACTCTTAATTTATCTCACATTTCAATCCATGTTCCAATAAATGGCATTGTTGAAGCTTGGATCCAAATCTGATGATATATTTCGTCGTGAAGGACAAACATGGTAAGGAATTTTTTTTATTGGTTTTAATCATATCAAACCATTTGAAACTTGTGTTAGTGAATCAAATGCATCTTCTAATTATATATGTTTGTTTTCTGATTTGTATGTTTTTTTTTACTATATATCAATAATGTATACCATTTACTATATATCAACAAATGACATTGATATATCAAGGAGAAATATATATGATCCTACATTACATTTTATGTTTTTTTTTTTTTGTGGAACTGATTTTACGATGAAAGAAACATAGTTGTAAAATAAAGAACAAACATCAAATAATTTATATTCATAGGTTTTTAGGCACGGTTTTAAATTGTAGCCGTATTGTAAAAGATTTTGAGGTCTCTGCAACGGCTTGCAACAATAATCGCGTTGAAACACAATTTAAAACCAGGGCTTTTTTTAGTCATATTTGGTAAATAGTTGTTTTACTCAATATAGCATATTTTAAGAATATATCTGAACTCATATTTTGAGATGAACATATGAGATTAATTTTGAATTTATATTAATCACCATCAACAAAAATATTCAGCGTGTTTAAGTGATATATCATCAACTTAACTCGTATATTATCTTTATTTGTCTCATTCTTCAGTAATATGCAATTTCAAAAACTGGTTGCCTTGAATTTTGAACATATTATATATTGTTGCAGGCTTTGTACAACTGGACTTGCAAGTGATGTTACCATTGAAGTAGGGGAAACATCTTTTTTTCTCCACAAGGTGCATGTTTGAATTGAACTTAGTTGAAAATGATTGTTTGAATCTATTTAGGATTTGTTTTCACTATATATTTTTAGAACAATAACTTTGGTTTAAAAGAAAATAGAGATAAAGAACAGACACATTTTGATAAAAGAATTTAGCTTATTGTGATTATGTCACATATTGTAAAATAGTTGTTGGACCTTTAAGTTATTCAAGCATAGAGTTTACATACTAGAAATATTGTCTAGTTTACAAGATTACCTATGAACCTTATCGCCAGGGCATCTGCCGGCCACTGCACCCCAATTGCAGCCCAACAAACGAATGGTCTTGCCAACTCGAACGACTTCCCACTTATCAATAAACTATGGCTCATATCCATTAATTATATATCTTTTTTAATTAATGTATTTCTAAATATGTAGTTTTGATGTTGCAGTTCCCATTGCTTTCTAGAAGTGGATTACTAAAGAAACTCTTTGCCGATTCCTCCAACGAAGATGGGTCAAGTTCTTCTTTGCAACTTCATGATGTACCTGGTGGAGACAAAACATTTGAGATGATAACAAAATTTTGCTACGGTGTAAAACTAGAAATCACACCATTAAATGTTGTTAGACTAAGATGTGCAGCAGAGCATTTACAGATGAATGAAAAATATGGTGAAGGGAACTTAGTAGAAGTAGCAGAAACGTTTCTCAACGAAGTTTTTAGCAATTGGACAGACTCAATAAAAGTTCTTCAAACATGTGAAGAAGTTAAACCATATGCAGAAGATCTTCGCATTGTTTCAAGATGCATTGATTCCTTGACCATCAAGGCATGTTCTGAGGATATTTTGTGTTCTGAAACTAAGTCACAAGCTTCAAGTGATGATTGGTGGTATGAAGATTTGTGTTTGTTAAGTTTACCTTTATATAAAAGACTTATTGTATCAATCGAATCAAAAGGTATGAAACCCGAGAATGTTGCTGCATCATTAATATATTATCTTAGAAGATTTATACCTATGATGAATAGACAATCAAGTTTCAATGACAAAACTAGTGTTAGTCAAGGGACAACACCAAGTAGAGGGTCAGAAGCAACTCAAAGGGCACTATTGGAAGAAATTGTAGGGTTGATTCCTAATAAAAAATGTGTCACACCATCAAAATATCTCCTTAGGTTGTTAAAGACAGCTATGATCTTACATGCAAGTTCATCATGCATTGAAAATTTAGAGAAAAGGATTGGTTCTCAGCTAGATCAAGTTGAACTTGTTGATCTTTTGATTCCAAATATGGGATACTCAGTTGAGACACTTTATGATATAGATTGTTTTCAAAGGATTATTGATCATTTTATGTCAATGTATCAGCCTTCAACTACAGCAGCAACTTCCCCTTTATGTATAGCTGAAGAGGGGTCTTTGATAGGTGGAGTTGATGCATTGACACCTATGACAATTGTGGCTAATTTGTTGGATGCTTATCTTGCTGAAGTGGCTCTTGATGTTAATTTGAAGTTGCCTAAGTTTCAAGCTCTTGCTGCTTCAATTCCTGATTATGCTAGGCCATTGGATGATGGTTTATATCATGCTATTGATATATACCTTAAGGTGATGCATGCTTCTCATTTTGAATTTAGATTTAGTTATCTGAAAATTATATATAGATGCATCTTTCAATGCTCACCAAAAAGAATAAACAATCAATTTAGTCTCTAAAGTATATAAATATAATAATAAGTATTACTAAAATATATGAAATTCGTCAATTTAGTCACTCATATGAAAATCTATAATTTAGTCCTTAATATCTTAATATATAGTAAAGACTAAATTGACAAATTTTATATACTATTAGGAAATTAATTGGAGAGAGAATGATAACTCGTGGACTAAATTGGTGGCTTATTCAAGATTATTTTATAGAGTACAATAACCATGTCAGTTGTTATTACTTTTGTTCTACATTTCATTTGTACAACCATATTTTTTTCATACGATGATTCTAATGTAACAAATTTTATGACAAAGTGTAGGCACATCCATGGCTGATAGATTCTGAAAGGGAGCAATTTTGCAGACTCATGAATTGCCAAAAGCTCTCATTAGAAGCAAGCACACATGCTGCACAAAATGAAAGAGTACCGCTAAGAGTAATAGTGCAAGTCCTATTTTTTGAACAACTTAGACTTCGTACATCAATTTCTAGTTGGTTGTTTGTTTCAGACAATCTTGAGAACACACAAGGTGGAAACCTTGGATTCACAAGAAGTAATGGAAATGGTCAAGTGGACCCTACACAAGGTGGTGAAAACTTGAGGGATCGTGTATCAGAGCTAGAAAAAGAATGTTCAAACATTAAAAATGAGCTTAAGAAGCTTGTTAAAACTAAGAGAGGTTGGAGCATTTTTCCAAGAATTTTCTTTAGAAAAAATTCCTCCTAGTGTTACAATCTAGTAGTAGCTAGAAAATCAATTAATAGAATACAATTTAATTCACACCATGAATGAAAAACCAAATCATTGTACTTGTTAATGTTCACTGAAAAGTATATATATAGCTCACGAGTGGAGATTTTGTTCAACTCCATCTTCTATTATTTTCTTAATTTGAATGCATTATTGACTTTTTACTTAGACAGACAAGTAATTCATATAAATTCAATTTTATTCAAGCACATCTAATCAATATCAAAATTGATTTTATACTTGTAAAATCAATTTCAACTTATCCAATAGTAACCAAAGAAACACTTAAAGGCATGTTTAAATTAATAGTGGAAATGTAAAAATCACGGTGAGCCACCGAAATTTTGATAAAAACTTGTTGTGTATTGGGCCTCATTATAGACTTAGGCCCATTGTGTAATTGGTGTACTTTGGCCCATTGGCTTGTATTAGGTGTGTTGCCTATATAAGACCATTATGGATGATGAATAATACCAAGAAGGTTAGTTTGAACCTTAACAAGTAGTATCAGAGCCTCAGACCCAAGGACCCGACCCGGTTTAGCAAAACCAACTCAAAAGTTAGTTACACAGTTGCAGCCGTTTTCTTTGCAACTTTCTTCATCAATCTTCATCCTTTCTTTCACGATTCGTTCATCCACCAGTGTCAAAACACAAGCATTGTTCTTTCTTCTCCGGTGTATTCCTCCTCCTTGCTTGATTTCATCAATCATCAATGGCGGAGAACTCTGACTTTCATAAACCATCAATTCCAAGATTTGATGGCTTTTATGATCATTGGGCGATGTTGATGGAGAATTTACTCCGATCAAGGGAGTACTGGTCTTTAATTGAGAATGGTGTCACAGTGGCACCACCGAATGCAACAGCAGAGCAGGTTCAGGCAGCCAATGCTAGAAAGATCACTGATATGAAGGTAAAGAATTACTTGTTCCATTCCATTGATCGTGAGATTCTTGAAACCATTCTGTCTAAAGATACCTCGAAAGATATCTAGGATGCTATGCGATTGAAGTATAAAGGTTCCACCAAGGTGAAACGAGCTCAACTTCAAGCCTTGCGCAAAGAGTTTGAAGTTCTTGAGATGGGGGAGAGTGAAACAGTCAATGAATTCTTTGCAAGAACGATGGCTACTGCAAACAAGATGACTTCCCATGGAGAAAGAATGGAACAGGTCACAATTGTAGAAAAGATTTTGCGTTCTATGCCTGAAAGATTCAACTATGTTACTTGCTCGATAGAAGAATCTAATGATGTTACCCAACTTTCAATTGATGCACTTCAAAGCAGTCTCATTGTTCATGAGCAGAGAATGGAAGGGAAACATACTAGTCATGATGAACAAGCCCTGAAGGCTGCCAATGCAGGCAGAGGGAAGGGAAGAAGCTCTTCAAGAGGGCGTGGCAGAGGAAGAATTAATAGGGAAACTGTGGAATGCTTTAAGTGTCACAAGTTAGGACACTATAGAAATGAGTGCCCCACTTGGGAAGAGGCTGCAAAGTATGCTGAGTTTGATGGTGAAGAAGAATTTCTTCTCATGGCCAACACCAATCAAGATGAATCTGAATATGAAAAATGGTACTTAGATTCAGGATGCAGCAACCACATGGTTGGAAATAAAAAGTGGTTATATGAGCTTGATGAAAGCTATAGAGATGTTGTGAAACTTGGAGATGACTCAAAAATGAATGTTATGGGCAAGGGAAATATCAAGCTGAACATCAATGGTAGAATAACTGTAATAACTGAAGTATATTACATTACAGGCCTTAAAACTAATCTACTCAGCATTGGACAAATTCAACAAAAGAATGTAACCATCATTTTCAAAAATGACAGTTGCAGGATTTTTTATGATGACAAAGGTTTACTCTTCTCTACTCAGATGTCAGCCAACATAATGTATATTGTTAATGCTGCAGTAATAACCCCTAAGTGCTTGAAAGCTTCAAATGATGATCTAGCCAGAATATGGCATGATAGATTTGCTCATTTGAGCATCAAAGGTCTGAACATTTTGGCCAAAAAAGAAATGGTAAAAGGTCTACCAACATTGGCTAAGATTGATGCAAAATGTGTAGATTGCTTGACTGGCAAGCAACACAGAGAAAACATTCCTAAACAGGCTACTTGGAGAGCCAGCAAGAGATTGGAACTGGTTCACTCTGATATATGTGGCCCCATCAATCCAAGGAGCAATGGAGGGAACAGGTACTTTATAACCTTCACAGATGACTTCTCAAGAAAAACTTGGATCTATTTTTTGAAAGAAAAATCTAGTGCATTAGATACTTTCAAAACTTTTAAAGCATTAGTTGAAAAAGAATCTGAATGTGTAATACAATGCCTAAGAACAGATAGGGGTGGTGAATTTGTATCAACTATTTTTAATGACTTTTGTAGCAAGCAAGGAATCAAAAGACAGTTGACCACTGCTTATACTCCATAGCAGAATGGGGTATCTGAAAGAAAGAATAGGAAATTAATGAATATGGTTAGAAGCATGTTAGCTGGAAGGAATGTACCTAAAACTTTCTGGCCTGAAGCAGTTAAATGGGCTACCTATGTCATGAACAGAAGCCCTACTTTGTCTGTCATAAACATGACACCAGAAGAAGCTTGGAGTGGAAACAAGCCTGCTGTTCATCACTTTAGAGTGTTTGGTTTGCTTAGCATTTGCTCACATACCAGATGCTCAAAGAACCAAACTAGATGACAAAAGTATCAAATGTATCCTTCTGGGAGTTAGTGAGGAATCAAAAGCCTACAAGCTATATGATCCAAAGAAGCAAAAAATTATTGTCAGCAGAGATGTGATATTTGAAGAAAAGAAAGGTTGAGAGTGGAGTAAACCTGACACTAAGAAAATTAGTGAAGTTACTATAGATGAATTTGAAGCAGAAACAAATGAACTAGTCACAGTTGAGACAAGTGACAATGATGATGAGAGTGACTCTGATATGAGTGAACCTTTGAATCCAATACAAACTCCAAGTGACTCTGATAATGAGAATCAAGCATCAACTTCACTAGCTCCAAGAAACAGAAGACCACCTGCAGGTCTTAGTGATTATGTGTCAGGAAGTGAACTTGACAATGAAGAAGAATTACACAACCTTGCCATCTACACTCCTGCAGAAGATCCAAAAAACTATGAAGAAGCTGCAAAACTTGACATTTGGAAAATTGCAATGGATCAAGAGATGGAGTCAATTAAAAACAATGATACTTGGCAGTTGACTAGCTTACCAGGTGGAGCCAATGCAATTGGTGTTAAATGGATTTTCAAAACAAAGTATAATGAAAAGGGAGAGATAGAGAAGCATAAAGCTAGGCTGGTTGCTAAGGGATACAGTCAAAAGTATGGAATTGATTATAATGAGGTCTTTGCTCCAGTTGCAAGGTGGGATACTATAAGAACTATTTTTGCCTTAGCTGCCAAGGAAAACTGGAATGTGTTTCAATTAGATGTAAAAAGTGCCTTTTTACATGGTGAATTGGATGAAGATATCTATGTGGAGCAACCTCTTGGCTATCAAAAGGGCAGCAAGAACAAGGTATGCAAACTGAAAAAGGCCTTGTATGGTTTGAAGCAAGCTCCCAGAGCATGGTACAGTAAAATTGAAAGCTACTTCAACCTAGAAAAATTTGAAAGGTGCTCTCAAGAATATACATTGTTTGTGAAATTTGGTGATGGTGGGAAAATTTTGATTGTGAGTTTATATGTTGATGACTTAATTTGTACTGGTAATGACATGGATATGGTTCATTCCTTCAAAGAATCAATGAAAAGGAAATTTGCCATGACTGATTTAGGAAAAATGAAATACTTTCTTGGAGTTGAAGTCATCCAATCTGAGAAAGGTATATTCAAAAACCAATACAAATATGCAGTTGAAATTCTAAAGAGATTTGGAATGGAGAATTGCAATGAAGTATGCAGCCCAATTGTGCCTGGATGCAAGCTTGTCAAGAATGAAAGTGGAATTGCTACTGATGTTAGAGAGTACAAGCACATGGTTGGATGCTTAATGTATCTGCTTGCTACAAGACCTGACCTAGCTTACTCTGTATGTTTAGTTGCTAGATTTATGGATAGGCCAACTGAGATGCATGTTGTAGCCATAAAAAGAATCATGAGGTACTCGAAAGGCACACTTACAGATGGTATTATGTATAATCACTCTGCTGAAGAAATTGAACTAGTTGGATGGTCAGATTCTGACTATGCAGGAGATTTGGATGATAGAAAGAGCACATCAGGCTATGTGTTTATGCTTGGATCAGGTGCTATATCGTGGTCATCAAAGAAGCAGCCCATTGTAACACTATCTACAACTGAGGCTGAGTATGTTGCAGCTTCACATTGTGCTTGTCAATGTATATGGCTGAAGAGTGTTCTGAAGCATTTGAAAATTGTTCAGGGTAATACTACTATGATCTACTGTGATAACAGCTCATCTATCAAATTGTCAAAGAATCCCATTATGCATGGTCGTTGCAAACATATAGATGTGAGATTTCACTTCTTGAGAAATCTAGCAAGAGAAGGAATTGTGGAGCTTAAGTATTGCACTTCTCAAGAACAATTAGCTGATCTGATGACAAAACCATTGAAGCTAGACACTTTTGTGAAGTTAAAGAAAGAGTTTGGAATGATAGCTGCTCAAAAGTAAGCCTGCGTGTGAAACCTGCCTTGCCTGGCTTACCTTGTCTGGCCTGTCTGCTTCTTAGGCCTATCAGCAGTTGAGCACGCCTATGAGCACACTAGAATCATCTGTTTTTGTAGCTTGTTTTTGTTTTAGTTTTGTTATCTTGTTTACTTCCTTTGATTGATAATTGTATAATTATACAATTAAGGGAGGATATGTTGTGTATTGGGCCTCATTATAGACTTAGGCCCATTGTGTAATTGGTGTACTTTGGCCCATTGGCTTGTATTAGGTATGTTGCCTATATAAGACCATTATGGATGATGAATAATACCAAGAAGGTTAGTTTGAACCTTAACAAAACTGCACTTAATTTAGAGTGTTAACAATAGGGGTGTGCAAAAAATTTGGCTATCTTTAACCAAATTACTAACCAATCCATATCCAATTTTAGTTTGCAAAATCCATTTTAAAAAAAAAAATCACACAACTCCAATAAAAAAGCACCAATTATAAACCATAACCACATTTTGTAATTTGGTTTGGAATTGGTTTGAAAATTCAGGCCCAATAGCTAATTCAGGCTCAATCTTCAATTTTTTAAAATTCTTTAAATTATTTATTATATAATAAAATAATTAATTAAAAGAGGTGGTGGAGGACCGGTGGTCAACACAGCGGTCAACGCCGGACCACCGGTGGCCGGCGCGGCGGCGCTACGACCGACACGACGGACGGCGGGCCTCCGGCGACTTTCACGACGGCCGGTGGTGGTGCTCCGGCCACCACCAACCACCCATACTATTTTATTATTATTTTATTTTAAAAACTAGACTTTTAATAATTATTTTTAAAATAATTAAAAAAATCAGTTTTTAATGTTTTTAGTTTTTTAAAAAAATCAGTATTTTGAGATAAACAAAATTGTATCACAATGGAATCAGTATTTTAATTTTAAAAATAATTAAAAAAATCAGTTTTTTTAAAAATAATTAAAAAATCAGTTTTTAATGATTTTAGTTTTTCAAAAATTTAGTATTTTAAATTTTTTTCCTATAATAAATATTAGTTTTTTTTGTATTTAAAAATCAGATTTTTTAATTTTAAAAATTACTCTTTTTTTAAATAATAAAAAATATTTTTAAAACAATATAAAAAGCAAGTTTTTGGCTAAGTAAAAAATAATTTGGGTTTAGAAAAAAAACTTTGTAGGTTGATTATAAACCAATTCAATCATAAAATTAATGAAAAATTATGTTTTTAAAATAATTAATAAATCTATTTTTTTTAATCAACTAATAAAAAAAATTAGTTTAAGTAAAAAACCTATTTAAAATTGGATCATGTGAATAACCTAAATTTTATTACAAACCGGTTATAAATTGGTTTTGATCCGGTTAATAACCAAATCCAAATTAGTTTTAAAAAATAACCGGTTTATCATTGAAATGGTTTTGGTTTAGAACCAAAACCATCAATTAGGTGTGGTGTGGTGTGGTTTCCAAACCATGCACACCCCTAGTTAACAAAATGTAATGGCGGGATTTTGCGTGATCATACGGGTCAATTTGTAATGGCGGGAACTTCTTGGATCCAAGGTAATTGCTCTATAATTGAAGGAGAAGCAATAGCCTTACGGGAAGCAATGAAAGAAATGGAGAATAAAGACATCACTCATGTCGTTTTTTAAACGGATTTTAAGAATGTAGTGGACGCTATTTACAATTTACGTGTTGGTAATTCAGAGTTTAGCACCATTATTTGTAATATTAGGAATGCATTGTCTTTAAATACAAACTTTATGGTAAAGTTTATTAAGCGACAAACGAACATGGTGGCTCATACATTAGCTAGGGTGGCCATTTCTTAGGCTAGTCGTTATGTCTTTGATGTATTACCTCTTTGTATTACTCCCTTATTGAATAATGAAATGGTATAAGTTTTTGTGTATAAAAAAATGTCAAACTTAGTAAATAGCCACACACATTAGGGTGTGATATATATTTGGTTGGAGTCTTTTATTGGACATCACTTTTGTTTTCTGTCTATCACCATAATTGGTACTACTCCGATCTCTTTTATAAGCCAAAATTCTCTTTTGCACACTTATTAAGAGTAGTTTTTTTGTCTTAATTTCATGTGATATTTCTATTAAAATTCCTAAAATGACCTTATAATTTGCATTGGAACTCTACAATTATGTTTAAAAGTAGAACAATTAATGATGGTACTTTTGGAAGAATAACATTAAATAAAGTTGATTTTGGTAACTTTTACTTATAAATAAGGCCGGATGGAGTATATTAAAAGAAAAAGAGTTGTGTTATTTTAACACACAATTTTGACATCAAAGTTTGACCACAAAATATATATTACATTTTAAATATGTGATTAATTATGTTCAGTAGATCATAAGTAAACACAATTTTAGATCGTCAACATTAATAATCCAAATTGTATACAAATATACATGATTTTCAAATAATGGTTAAACACATTTAAATTATGGTTAATCACATTTAAAATATACCTTATTATATTCTTTAATCAATAATTTGATGTAATTAAGCACATATTTAAATTGTCTTTTAAATAGTCTACCAGCGTCTTTGACATCTACACTAAAGAACTTTAAATATCGATGTGTGCTAGTGAGATCAATTTCTAAAGCGACACACACGTCTATTTAAGCCGCCCTTTGACTTGGAGGTTCACTTTGACTCGTGAACACTTCAACAAAGGGCACAAGCACATGACTCATGACTAGGGGTGGACAAGGACCCGAAACCCGACCCAATCCGCTCAAACCGAAGTTTTAAACCCGAGACGGGTCGGGTTGAATATGTAAAACGGGTCTAAAAGTTAATAAATTCGGTTTCTTGAGGTTTGTAATGGTCGGGTTCGGTTAAGTTTTCCCCATTCATGGGTAACCAAAACCTACTCGTGCCTAGGTTCTGTCAATATTCAATAGCTTGTCTAGAAACTACCAGTATCTCGTGACACACACCACCACCCACTAGTATTCACCTTTATTTATTATTTATTATTATTTATTAGCATTGAAAACACAAATGAATGTGTTCTCTCTCCATCAAAACATAGATGGGTCATTCATGGGAGTATAGTAAGACTATCAACAATGGTTTAAGGTTTAAACCCCACATTTTTCACTTCCCAATACTCCACATCATTTTCTCTCTCTTTCACATAACAATTAAACTATTATTCAACTTTTACTCCTACAATAGTTTAGTTTAAACCAAATACTCTCTCTTCCAACTCACTTTCATATACCCCACATTCTTTATTCTTTATTTATATTATTTAATTTTGTATAATAATAATAATTATTTATATTTTTTTAAATAATGAATATTTTAATTTTTATATATTTAATATTTAAAATTATTATTCTTCCTTAATTTATCAACTAAAAATGACAATAATTTTTTTTTATTATTAACTTAATTAAGATACGCAAAAACAACTCGATTATACTTAAAATGAGTTTTTTTTTTTTTTATGTTGAAAGTATAGCAAACCATAACTCTATTTATAGAGTTTTTAAAATTATGAATTTTGGTATTAAAAAAAAAATTGAAAAAAATATGCTATGCAATAATTGCCATGAAAGTTTTAGAATAAATAAAAATATACACAACCAATCAAAATATTACACATATATATACATTTAAAAAAATAAAATTAAAAAACAAGAACCACCTCCCTCTTGAGCAAGTGAACCACACTTGCTGGAGGTGGCCTCTCAGCTTACGCCACGTGTCCATTCCACTCCACTACCTTTCCACTTTCTCACTCTCCCACTTTCCCTCTTTTTCACTTTCTCACCTTTTCTCCCAATTCAACCGAGTTGAATTTTTCATCCTCTCTCACCTCCAACTCATTCAACCATAGTATTAATACCCACCAATGCACACAATCAACTCCTATTTTGGGGTTTAATACCCATCATTGTAACTAGTCTAATATTATTGTTGGTTCTTTCTGGTTTTCTTTTTTGTTCAATTTTTTGGTTCTTTCTTTCTTTAACCCTTTATCTTCTACTCTTGTAAACAAATCTTGCCTTTTCTACTTCTGATTTTTCTACAAATCTCTTGATACATTGAAACTACCTTATACTTGTTTCTCTCTTCCCTTTTCTTCATCAATGGTTTAACATTAAGCCATAAATGCAAAGATATTTGCCTTTTAATCTCTTTCCATTTTGTGATTTGTTTTCTTATTAGATGAATGATCTCCTTCGCTTTTTTGCAGTAGTCCAACAAGTTGTGTTTTGTTTTGTTTTCTTCTACTACTATAGTTTATGCCTTTTTTTCCCTTTAAATTTCAAGCTTTGAGGTTTTTTTCATCCCTGAGATCTCAAATAATTCATCTTGTGTTGATTTCTATTCAACCGTGTCAACCCATCCGACATGACCCGCGACCCGTTAAAACCAAACCGGCCAAAACCGAAATGTAAATTGAGTCGATATGGGCCTTGTGTACTCACCCGTGGATTGGGCTGGGTGGAGCTTTTGAGCCCATACCAGCCCAACCCGACCCATTGTCCACCCCTACTCATGAGGACGACAAGCTTTCTGAAAAAGAGCAAAATTTTGTTGAGCAGATTCTCCAATTTGACACATTTTTTTATAAGGAGTCCTACGTAGACAAGGAGACAGAGGAAATACAAAATCCATTATATTAATGCATGTCTCTTGGTTGCTTTGCTTGACTATACTCTAGCAATGTGCATATTATTTTCTATTTTTATTTGTATTATTATGATCCATTTTATTAATACATGTCTCTTGGTTGCTTTTGCTTGACTATGTCACCTCCAGCAATGTGCATATTATTTTCTATTTTTATTTGTATTATTATGAGTTATATGTATACGATGAAAGTGTTTAAATATATCAACTGAGTTGGATGCCTACTCACTTCTTGATATTTGAATGCTCTTAGCTTATAAATTCCATTTATATACATGAATAAATTTTAAAATATAAAAGGTATCATTTTTTCCTTTCAAAAACACTTTTTTTTTATTGTTTTAAAGAGTCTAGTGCCAAAACTCACTCACTTCTATATACAATTATATAATTTTTTACATAATAAAATAATTGAACTTAATTCTAATTTTAAATTTGAATTAAATAAAAAATATTAATCCTAATTTCAATTTTAAATATAATGTAATATAATCTTTTTTGAAAAGAATATGTACGTAATACAATATAATTTTTAAACCAATCTTAGCAAGTCAAACCTAATTCAAATTTGAATTTAAAAATAGAGTAAATAGACTTTTACCACCTGAAAACTAAGCGAGTTTTGTTTTACCCTCCTGCAAATTTTTTTTTTAATTACCCTCTGTAATTTGAAGGTTCTCTGGTTTACCCCCGTCATGGAAAATATTGACTTAAGATTTCGTCATTTTGCCCCCGATAATGTTAGCGAGTTTTGGTTTACCCCGACTAACCATGCTATGTCATCATTTTTGTGGAATCTTAGGTAAATATTTTTCATGAGGGAAATCAATCAGAGAATCTTCACATTACATGGGAGTAATCCAAAAAAAAAGTTTGCAGGGGAAAATCAAAACTCACCTACTTTGCGTGGGGTAAAAACTTATTTACCCTTAAAAATATATGGTAACTAAAATCTGAAGTCAGTATCATGAAGTAATTAAAATTTTAAAATTTCGTCCAAAATTTTAACGTCATGATGTAGTCCGATGATGGTTTTTCTTTTTGAAAGTTGAGCGAACGCAACTTGTGCTGCCGATCCTCACGATAAGGATAAATAATTTGAACAAATTAAATTTCTAAAATTGACATAGATTTGTAAGATGGAGAGAGTAATTTGTCCTTTTGAAAAATAATGGTGACATCTTCGTGAAGTTATTCTATTACTTTTGTTTTGGAGAAAATTCATAGTATACTATTATCTTGTTATTTTAATAAAACATATTGTCTTTCTAACCATGGTTAATTATTTTTAAAACTTTTTAGAATGGCTCTTAGCAATATTAGGAAGGTAGTTTAAATGTGCATTCCAATAAAACATCATATAACCTTTTTTTGTGTGTGTACAACATCGTATAACCTTTTATTTCCATATGATAAATAATTTGAACCGTTTATTTTAATACAAAATTAATCTTTTTTTTAAGGAATACAAAATTAAACTTGGTTAACTATTTTCATTTTATGTTTTAGTTTTGTTGAATGAATAGTGTTTCGTTATTGATAATGGATGAAGAACTTAAATAAGAGAAAAATAAGATATGTACAAATTGTGTAAAATAATTTTATATTGTTAGTATATAATAATAGCATTCATGTAGTTCATCAAATTAGTGTACTACACCACACTTAATTATTTGCCATAGAGGAATGTTTGATTTAATTGGTGTAATTCTCTAATTGGTGTAAAGTTTGAGTACACATAATACCTCCTTATAATTCAATACTTGCTTGTCAAAAAAAAAAAAAAAACTCTTGAAAAAGAATATAAAAGAACCCAATTTGATCTCCAATAAAACTAAGAAAAATATTAAATAGCTCATCCGATATACTGGTTAAACATATTAATATGAAAATTTGTCTACAATAATTAAAAAATAAAACATATTAGTCCCTTCATTTACTTGTAAATATTAATGATCACTAAGATACTCGGTTGGCCGTTAGTTTTTTATTTTCCTTTTCAATATGATATTTTATTTAAAAAGAACTAAAATACATGTAATTATAAATCTTCATCTTGGTTGTTTGTGTTTCACTAAATCCCTAATCTTCAAATCATTTCATCTTTTTTTTTTTTTTCTTTTTTCGCCATCCCTCTTTCAATAATCTTCATTGACCGACCTTAATTGGTTCTTGGCCAAGTTATATTTCCTTTTTATCCTCTTAATTTTTACACAAGATGAAGAATGTTGTTAAGTTTGAGACTTCACCATTACTCTCGAAACGTGAAGTGAGTTGGAAGGGAAGTGTTTCAAGTGTTGATACTTATGAAAGTGTTGCTACTCCTACATGCAAATGTGGGAAAAAGTGTATCCTATACATCTCAAAGACATCTAAAAATCCTAACACACACTTCTTTAGGTGTCCTTATTTTAAGGTAAATCAACACTTATTTTGAACACTCCAAATATTAGATAATTTTTAATGGTTGAATAACAAGTTGTATTAATTTTTTTTTTTTTTTGTTGATGCTTCAATTTTAATAAAATGTATAAATTTTTATTATTTTTTACAGCAACAAAGACCGCATTGTAACTACTTCGTGCAAAAGGATAAATTTCTTGAGTCACAAACTACAATGGTTGAGTTGCAGTCAAAACCTACAATGGTTGAGTTGCTTGAAGCCAAGATTAATCAATTGGAGAAAGATGTGAAAGTTATGAAAATTAAGATAGAGAATGATATTGAAGTCAAAATTAATCAATTAGAGAAAAATATGGAAGTCAAAATTAAGCAATTTGAGTGGGATATGGAAGTCACTAAAACTCAAATAATTGAAATGCAAGTGAAGATGGAAGATGTAAAAAATTGGAAACGATGTGTAAAGGCAGTAGGGGTTGTGATTGTAATTTGGTTATATCCTTTTATATTTGGGAGTAAGAAAAGATTGTCTAAGTAGTACTCTTAATTTATAAAATAAAATAAAAAACAAGATTGTCAAAGTAGTGTATTAAACTTGATGTGTTGATTTTTTGACAAAGTGGAGATCTTCTCAAATAGATAAGACGAAGATGGTGAATAATCCTCCGGTTAAACCTCTCTACTTATCTTCTAGCAGACAAGATGGGGATTG